>NC_090324.1:85832275-86054662 GCF_040869045.1 Eurosta solidaginis | reverse complement strand
AATAGAATAGGATAAAACGAAATAAGCTAAATTACAGCAATTGTTTTTTTAACTTCCGCCCCATACTTAATTATATCTATGGCCTTCCGCTAATTTTGGAACTAAAATTTCTTCTTGAAAAGAACATGAGATTAGCCTAACCTTGAATTTTTTTTTGCTTAGGGTTCCCCTTATATTCGTTTGGAAAAGCCTTAGTTTAGGGTTAGTATTATTACCTATATTAGCCATAAGTACGGAATAAGTCTTTATTAAAATGAATTGTCAATAAAATTGTAATTAAAATGGGAATGCTGGTGTTCTGGCTCATTTAGAAGGCACATAGGGTATACAGGTAAGGGACCACCGGAAAATTAGGTGCGTCGGTGGCCATGGATTTTGAGGGTGGGATAAGCGCCGGGCGTCGCAACACCACCCACGGCGCCCCTAGTTATATTCGGCCCTTTTTGTTTATACCCTTTTGTATTTATTTTCAGCATTTTTTTTCTCTGATTTTCAGCGCTGGTAACCGGCCATGTCCGGTTCGGTAACTTTTTTGTGCGGTTATTTTTTTTTCTGAATTTAAATTTTGAATGTTTAACGGTCTGTCCGTGACATCCGGTTCGGCCGGATGTTGTTTTAGTTTGAATTTATAAGCGTTTTATGTCGGTCTCTGCGCTTCTGTCAGGTTTTTGTTTGATTTTTACAGTGGTTTTGAATAGGCATGATATAACCATTTTTTTCTGTTTATGGCGCAGGAACAATAAGGTTGGCAAGGACCCGCCCCAGCCGACAATGACTAGCCACTGTGCACCACATCATGCCGACCGCCTTCCTTACTGCTTCCACCGAAAATGCGATTCCATAACAGATGGCGCCCAACGATATGGCGTCCGAGGCACTCTCGCGATGAAAGCTGCTGAGGGCGCCATAACAGATGGCGCCCAACGTGGCGCCTGAGGCGCTGTCCGCGAGCGTCATTGCGGGTCAACTTGGGAAGTTAACCATTCCACCAGTCCGAGGTGGGCAACCGCAGGAACAGCCAACTGCGTTGCGGTGGGATGGTTGACGGATCAAGTTGTCCGGAGTGGTCATCGGGGGCAGTGGCCGAAGGAGCCACGAGACTGAACGTCAAGTCTCCGGATTTTTGTATTCACCCGGTGAGGCAGTGCTGAACGCACTTAGTTTTTTTTTGTAATTGGGATTTTAGTTTTCCGGAAGTAGTCCGTTAGTCGGCTTTGGAAAAATATGTGTCCGCTAATTGGGTTTTTTTTTGTAAGGTTTAATTTTTATAATTTCTTTTTTTTTGCCGAATTTATGTCGTTGGTGTAAGTGCGTGAGTGTGTTAGTTGTAGGGTCCCAGCCCATCCCACGTCTCAGGTGGCAACACATAGTGCCACCTGGATTGTGACGGGTTGAGCTGGGATTCAATGGGATTTTTTTATATATATATACATTTTTCTTTTTTAAAACCAATCATCGTATAGGATATAGGGTAAACCTAACTGCTTTACATCTTATTTAAGCAGAAGTATATAAAATACCAAACTACGACCTAACAAATATATTTTTTTTACCGAATTATAATGTCGCGTGACCAGTCATTTGGGCAACGGGGCCGGAATACTCCGTTCGGGAGTGCGGGAAATTTTCGAGGGCACCAGAACCGGGGTGTTAATAATAGGGGGGCCTTGTCCAAGGCCAAGCATCCCTTGGTGGTGCACACCCCCGTAGGGGGGAAATACGGAATTCCCGCGGGGAAACATACAGGCTCGGACCTGAACGACCACCGCGAAAAATTGGGTAGACCGGGAAGCACCAGTCATTTGAACGCGCCCCTACTAAACGCGCATGATATCTCGGGGCTAATGACCAATGTGTCGACCTATGCACCAGATGGAGCTGGTGTTTTACCACCAAATTACGGAATGGGAAATATTAGAGGAGCTGCAAGTGACCGGACGAATACTCCACGGATTCATAGCGAAGCTCCTCGTGTGGACTCGTGGGTGGAAATGTTACACCAGCTGTTCAGGACCTCGCAGGAAGAAATGCGGAGGTAGTTGGGGTCAATTCGAAACAACATGGACCAGCTCAACGCCGCTCTCGAGTCTGCGCAGCAGTCCATAAATTTGAACCGGAACGCAAATAGAATGGAACGTAACCCACTTCCAGCAGTAGTCCCAGCAATGTACCCTGCTCCGAGCAGTATAGTAGTGAAACCTGAAAAGTGCAAAATCTCGTTCGATGGCACTGGAAGCGTGGCAGATTTTCTTTTTAAGCAAAACACCCTGTGTGAGCGCACACAATGCACGGACGAACAAATAATGGCTAGTTTCTACCTATTTCTTTCTGAGCGGGCCGAAGAATGGTACTGGCTGTTCACGAAACAAAACCCAAATGCGACATATGCCTTTTTGTGCTACTCCTTAAAAAGAGAGTTCGGTATTTTAAAAACTGACCACGAGATGGAGATCTCCATGCGGAAGCAAAAAGCAAGTGAGTGCTATGACGTATTCCACGCGGACATAATCTCGTTGAACGCGCGCTTAAGAGAACCCATGTGAGAGGTATTGCTGATTGACATTATAAAAAGGAACGTCAACAGTAGCCTTAAGCTGATGCTTTTCAACACAGATGTAAGGACCCTTCATGATCTACGCGATGTAGCACGCAGGGGTGAACAAGTGCTGAAGGAAAACAAGCTGTTGGGAGCCACTTGCCCAGGATGGCATGTAAACGAAGCACGCGTGACAACCCCGGACATGAGGATGGAAGGCGAGGATTGTGAAGTGGATCCGCAGATAGAGGCACTGGAATATCGACGCAGCAGGAGACCGGACTATTCGCGAATCCAATGCTGGAATTGCCAGGCAATGGGTCACTCATACATATACTGCGAGGAACCCATTAGGAATCCTATTTGTTTTAAATGTGGGTATAAAAGTGTATTTACTCCTAAATGCCCTCGGGACCATCGCAGGCAGGGAAACCAGTACCCAAGCGAGAAGGCGGGGGAACCTCGTTCGGCTTCATAGCTCCCACACCAGGCGGTGCTCGAGGCGTCGGCCAGTGCACCGAACCAGAGGGTGAATCTCTGCACGGAGGTGGTGAGCTTCCGAGGTGCAGTAGTACCCTGGCGGAAGAACCCTCGAATGTGATAATAACCTTCCCGGACAGTACGGATAATTCCAATAGTTCTGAATCCGAGAGTCAAGTGGGCGAGCCGATCAAAATTTTACGACGCCATCACAGGGATGCCGCTTGCCAAACGCATTTTTCACCAAACCTAGAAGAAAGGGAACATAGGTACAAATATATAATAAATGGCATTTTTGAACAATACCCAGTATCAGAAAATATTTTGAAGTGCAGGAAAAGATACCACAGGAGAGTACAGGAGCGTAGACTGCTGCAAGCCACCACGTTAACGCTTACAGAGGATGAAAGGCCTCTTGTAAAGGCAAACATTAAAGACAGTTTTATTGAAGGGTTGTTGGACTCGGGAGCCAACGTTTCCATCTTGGGGAAAAATGGGGTAGAATTCCTGAAAGATGATGGCATCGATTATCAGCCCTTACATGCATTCGTATATACCGCGGGTAGCGGCAAACAAAAAATTTTAAGCTCAGTGTCTCTACCGGTCACCTTCAAGAATACCACAAAGGTTATTCGTTTTTACCTTGTTCCTTCACTTCTCCAAGAAGCCTACTTCGGGGTAGATTTTTGGAGAGCATTCGCGTTAGCTCCCGAAATATTCCCAAGCATAGGGTGCATAGAGATTAGACTTGAAAAGGAAGAAGAACTTAACCTCCATGAATTGTCACCAGCCCGGAAATTAGAATTGCAAAAGGTCATCGAGACGTTTCCTTCGTACGAGAAGTTAGGGCTAGGGCAAACTAAGTTAGTGGAGCATCACATTGACACCGGTGATGCCGTTCCCATAAAAAGCAAACATTTCCCTCTTTCGCCGCCGAGACAAGCCGAAGCTTTTAGCGAACTAGACAGGTTACTCGAATTAGGAGTTATAGAAGAATCAAACCCTCCGTGGTGTAGTCCTGTAGTACTGGTCCGAAAACCAGGTAAAGTTAGGCTGTGCATAGATTCGAGGAAGGTCAACGCGGTGACGAAGAAGGACTCATACCCCCTGCCTCATATCAACGGCTTATTGAGTTTTTATTACCAACTTTGCTGACTTGGCAGGTCCCTTGACCGACTGTCTCCGTAAGTCATCAAGGCCCGTTCAAGCTTACCTCTGAAGCTATAGAGGCTTTCGAAAAACTAAAAGTAGGTTTGAGTTCCGCTCCTGTCTTGGCCCAACCTGATTTTTCCAGAGAATTCGTAATCCAATGCGACGCGTCTAAAATAGGTGTTGGCGGAGTGTTGTTCCAGGTCGATGAAGAGGGCGCTGAGCATCCAATCGCGTTCGTGTCGAAAAAGCTGAATAATGCTCAACGCAATTATACAGTAATCGGGCTGGAATTTCTCGCCGCCATAATCAGCGTGAAGCGTTTCCGACCCGATGTTAGAGGATAACCGTTTCGGATTGTTACGGACCACTCCAGCCTCAAGTGGTTAATGACACAAAAAGACTTGAGCGGGAGGTTGGCGAGGTGGTCGCTCCTACTGCAAAGATACGATTTTAAAATGGAACATCGTAAAGGCACCCTGAATGTAGTATCCGATGAGCTTTCGCGGTTTGATGCCGATGAGTTGACTTTCACTACCAGTCCCGTGGAAATAGATTTAGTCTCTCCCGAATTCAGCAGTAACGAATATCTCGATTTGATTCGGACCGTCACCGAAAACGAGGAATCGCTTCCGGACTTACGAGTGGTGGACGGTGTAATTTTCAAAAGAGTTAAATTCCGCAAGGGGGTGGAAGGGGAAGAAGACTCGCTGTGGCGTTTGTGGTTGCCAAAAGGGTTGACTGAGGAAGCAGTGAGATTGGAACATGATATTGACCGGAATTACCATGGCGGGTGGCAGAAAACCTTAGAACGTGTTAGGCAGAAGTACTTCTGGCCGCAGCAAGCTACGGACGTCAGGGACTACGTCCAGCGTTGTGACACCTGCAAAGCTGTAAAACCCAACAATCAGCAGTCGAGACCACCTATAGGGAGTACCTTTGAATCCGAAAGGCCATTTCAGCGATTATATTGCGACTTTCTAGGGCCGTATCCGAGATCTAAGCGGCGAAACCAATTTCTTTTTATAGTATTAGACCATCTTTAAAAAAACGTTTGGCTAAAGCCCTTGCAGAGAGCCACCACAGTAAATGTTATAAATTACCTCGCTTCAGAAATTTTTCCAGCTGTAGGGGTCCCTGAGTTTATTCATAGCGACAATGGTTAGCAGTTTATCTCGAAGGAAATGAACCAATTTTTAGTAAATTACGGGGTGACGCACGTGAGGACGGGGTTATATTCTCCTCAAGCGAACGCATCCGAACGCGTAAATAGAGAGATTGTTTCGAAGATTAGGATTTTCCTGAAAGATAAACCTGACCATACCGATTGGGATAGGCATATACCCGAGATTTTATCAGTTTTGAGAAGTGATTTTCATACGGCGATTCAGTGCTCTCCGTACTTTGCATTATATAGCCAAAATATGGTCCAGCATGCCCAAGACCAAGTTACGATAGTAAGCAGAGCTGACAAGTTGACGAATATTCGTAAACAAATTCGCAGGAATTTAGATCAGGCAAAAGATAGGGGGATAAACACCTATAACAAGCGCTCTAGACAAGTCAACTACAAGGAAGGTCAGGAAGTTTTTCGGAAAAACTTTGCCTTAAGTAACTTCAAACAGGGCATTACCGCCAAATTCTTGCCAAAATACCTGAAGTGTCGCGTGCTCCGAAAAATAGGCAATGCACTGTATGATCTCGAGGACCTAAACGGGAAATTGATAGGTCGCTTCCACGCTTCGGATATTCGTCCACAATGAACCAACAAGAACATTTTTTTTGCCAAACTACAATCTGATTTTTTTTATATACCTACCAATTGGACCTTTTTTTTTGTCTGGGCGTTTTGGCGGTCGGGGACATCTCGCCCAGTATTCTCCCCGAGCACTGACCTCATCGAATGTTCACACGCGTACTCACCGAGAACCGTGAACACCCTGGCAGTCCACGCTTGAATTGGACTAGTCTTTAGGAGTTTGGACGAGTTCTCCATATCAAAATGTCTACACCCATAATTTTTTTTTGCCTTTCTGTGGGGGCGATAACCACTAGAACTATACGGAGTTTTGACGAGTTCTCCATAACAAATGTCTAACTGCCGCAAAGCCTTAAACTAGGAAACAGAATTAATTCCCGATTTGACTCAACTTTTTTTTGATGGACCTATGTTGCCCGGCTAGTTTCGTAGTAGGACTTTGAGATTCTTATCTCAGGGGTGAGTCGTGCCCCACGTTGATTAGCATCGGAGGTCCCTGGCAGTGGCTTCCCACAGATCATCCGGTTTCCTGTTCGCTTCATCGTCAAGTCTTCAAAGCGAAGCAGGTTTGTTACGGTCTGCTGTTAAGGTCTACGGCTACGGTCCACTTGGGAGCGTTTTCGTTGGAACGGTCTACTTGTAGTTATACCCAGCCAGCATTTTTCGTCGTATCCGAAATTTGATTGAAAACGCTCAAATTTAAAATTATTCTTTGTATTTGAAAATCAATGTGTCGTCGGGAGAAGGGTGTACCCTGGATGGGATTATTCTCGAATAATCATTTGTAAGTCATATTTTCTTTTCCCTTTTTATTCGCTTTATCATCATATTCGATATGACAATTTTTTCGCTTCCACCATCATTTTTTTTATCATATTTAAAAACGATTATCCCTAATATGTAAGTCATATTTGCTTTTCCCTTTTTATTCGCTTTATCATCATATTCGATATGACAATTGACTCGCTTCCACCATCATTTTTTTTATCATATTTAAAAACGATTATCCCTCATATGGAATAATGTTTTGGAATCATTTGTGAATACGATTACGATTCATTTTTCCATCCTATTTAGTGCGTAATTCAATACCATATTATAAACCTATTATTACCAGCGGTTCAACACATCGGAGCATCCGAACAACGGTTTCATACACTGTAACCTGGTTTTTTTTGAAAGACGTGTCGGCAGAAATGCTATCGGACATCGTAGTCTAGGAACAGCATCCACATTTCCTTAGGTCTCGAACACATTTTTGTATAGTCATACTTTTTTTTTTGTGAATTTATTTATCGAGAAGTGTGAGCATAGAAAGGCAATCGGATTTTCAATGGAAAGTTGGTTCAATTGTTTAACAAAAATCGGTATTTAGTCACAAGGATATTGATACGGAGGTAAATTCGTCATCCAGATGCTGGGTGGGTATGAACTCCATTTAAGATTTTTCATGTATAAAATTTAAAGGAGTGAACTAGGGTCATTATAGAAGCGTAAATAATTACGGCATACCCAATTTTAAATCTCGGATTATTCAATTTTAAACTAAGGTTAACATAGTTAAAGGATTAATGCCAAAAGCTGAAGCATGATAAACATATTAGTACGTAAATACATACGAACTTTAAACGTAGATTATGCATAAAAAGAGTACTTAAATGGTTTCGAAAAGCTTAAGAAACGTTAATAAGCTTAAAATCTATAGCACTTGCGTTGTTCGCAAAAATACGGATAGGCATACATACGTGAAATGACATACATAAAGTGCATATGTTCGCAGACATGGAAACCTTATAATACATAATAATAAAAGTAGGCAAATTAAAGACAGTTTCTGAAACTGTCAAACACCGATACAAATAGATATTACAATCTAAATAAATTAGTCGTATATATTCAGACACAATTTTTTTTGCGGATAGAATAAAAATAAAATACAGTTCAATAAAATTAAATTAAATATACCAAAAATAAAATAAATTATTTTTGTTGTTATATCGGCCTACTGATTTTAAGATCGCGGGTTCGAATCGAGCTCAAGGCCTAACAATAATTTTTTATCATTATTATTGTTATGATAAATTTTTTCTTAATTGAAAAAAATTTTAAATTAGAATAGAAGAAAGAAAAAATTTTAGACAACTGCCAAAGCTCGTTGTATAGATCCCTTTCGGGAACTGCTAAATTCCTTCATCGGCAACGTTTAGGCGCCGCTGCTATAACCATTCAGCCACCACAGCGGTTTTTTGTTTGTCTTCATTAATCCTACTTCCATTCTGGTTCGTGCCAATTGATATTCACAACACTGCGACATCTGTTGCAGAATAGGTGTGAAAATTGGACTTGTTTGTTGGCAATGCTGCCATAGTGTCATATTTTATTGACACTTTTTTCCCCGTGCTCTGGGATGTATTAACAATTTTTGTTGTTATATCGGCCTACTGATTTTAAGATCGCGGGTTCGAATCGAGCTCAAGGCCTAACAATAATTTTTATCATTATTATTGTTATGATAAATTTTTTCTTAATTGAAAAAATAAAGTACAATAAAATAATCTCTGTTTTGTTACATCCTGCAAACCAATTTCCAGATAGCCAACAGGGGAAATGTCCCTACATACATTGGTCCAACATCCAGCAATGTTCTGGATATTACATTGAGCTCCGAGCGTGATATATCAAGGTATGATTGGATGGTTCTTGATAGACCATCCTTCTCCGATCATGCGTATATCAGCTTCAACATCCCCCTAAAGAGGGTAGAGAAGGGAGGAACCTTTAGAAACCCTAGGTCAACGAACTGGACTAAATTCCAGAAACATGTAGAAACAAAACTGGGACAACCCAAAGAGGTTGCTAATGTAGAGGAACTGGAAGAGTCGAATGAATTCGTAACAAGGACGCTTATGACTGCGTATAACAAAGCTTGCCCTCTAAGAAGATTCAGAGGAAAAGCAAAGCCGCCATGGTGGAGCAATGAGCTGAGTCTTCTAAGAAGACAGGTTAAAGAAATGTTTAAGCTCGCAAAGACCGCGGAAAGCGAAGCGTGTCGGGACGAGTACAGGGATCTACTGAGGATCTAAAAGCGTGAAATTACCAGGGCGAAGAGAAACTCATGGAAAAGTTTCTGTACGGACATAGAGTGCTCCAGCGAAACAGCACGGTTGAAAAAAGTTCTAGCAAAGGGAAATATAGTCCAGGGACTAATAAAGAAAGAGAACGGGGAATGGTCACGTAATAGTGATGAATCCCTTGAGGTGCTTCTCGATACACATTTCCCATCGGGAGACGGTTTAGAGGAGCCAGCAGACATCACTCACACTCCGATCACGGAGCTAGTAGTGCCGGGCTTGGTGACCTATACCAAGATCGAGTGGGCAGTGAAGACGTTTTCTAAGTTTAAATCGCCGGGCCCAGATGGTATATTCCCGGCCATGCCATCAAGTAGGGCGGTCGTGGAATGGCTTAAAATAATACTCGATGGGTGCATACGACTGAATCATGTACCGCACTCTTGGAGAACTGCTCGTGTAGCTTTTCTACCAAAGGCGGGGAAGATCGGTCACATGTATTCCAAAGACTATAGACCCATTAGCTTAACATCATTTCTGCTCAAAACCTTTGAGAGGCTGATAGATGTGTACATAAAGTCCAACGTGGATGAAAAGCTGCTCTCCACAACACCGCATTGCATAGGGTGGTAATAAGCATAGAGAAATCCTCGGAATATAAGGAGTCTTCTTGGACATTGCCGGGGCTTTCAATGATGTTGCAAAATGGGCGATTATGGATGGTCTTAATTACATTAAAGTACATCCTGCCTTAATCAGATGGATCGGCTGCATGTTAAATTGCAGAAAGATTGCATCACAATGGGGATTGTACGAGGCCACGAAATCAGTGGACAGGGGCACGCCGCAGGGAGGGGTGCTATCAGCTCTGCTGTGGACGCTGGTCATCAACCAACTGCTCAGGCAATTCGATGAGGGACCCGTAAAACTTACGGCTTACGCAGATGACGTTGAAATTGTCATAAGTGGAAAGTGCCTTCCAACGATTAGTTCTTTGATGGATCGGGCGCTTCGCGATATTCATACCTGGGCATCTAATGTCGGGTTGAAAGTCAATGCGGAGAAGACGGATATGGTCTTGTTTACAAAGAGGTACAAGGTCCCAAATTGGACCAGGCCTAATTTAGGAGGGGTGACCTTACAGGAGAAACCTTGCACAAAATATTTAGGAATCATCCTAGACAGTAAGCTGTCATGGAAGCTCAACGTGGAGGAGAGGGTCAAGAAGGCCTCAACGGCCCTCTACGCATGTAAAAGAATGCTGGGGTGTACGTGGGGCCTATCGCCCTCTCTTTCTCATTGGGTTTTTACAGCGATTGTTAGCCCTATTCTATACTATGGAGTTCTTGTTTGGTGGAAAGCCACACAAAAAACAACATACCTCAAAAAATTAGAGGGGGTATGCAGACTATCGATGCTTAGCATTACGGGAGCCCTGGAAACAACCCCTACGGCTGCACTGTATGCCATTTTGCACATCCCACCTGTAGACCTGGTAGCAAAGAACAAAGCGTTAACGACCGCAACCAGGCTCGGTGCTTCGGGGCAGCTTTAGCGCCGGCCATATGGCCATAGTAGTATAGCGTCATCAATCACAAGACGAACAGACTACATGATTCCCTATCTGCGCTTCGAGGGAGATCTTAAGGCCACAATAGAGGTGGACGGTTGGCGCAAGGGTGCGCAAATGGTGGACGAGGCGATACATGTATACACCGATGGTTCCAAAGTAGTGGAAGGAGTAGGGTCTGCGGTATACTGCGCTGATCCGGAAACAAGTAGATCCTACAGGCTGTCGGATTACCGTAGCGTTTTCCAAGCGGAAATATTAGCCGTAACTAAAGCAGTAGAAACCCTGGAAGAGAATAGCTTAAGCTGCAACCGTGTTAACTTTTATATTGACGGTCAAGCAGCAATTAAGGCAATAATCTCGCATAGCACAGCATCTAAATGCATGTTAGAGTGTAAGCAGTCTCTGGAGAGAATCGGGACAGGGAGAAGCATACTTCTATATTGGGTCCCAGGGCATATGGGAATAGATGGGAATGAAAAAGCGGATGAACTAGCTAAAAAGGGTGCATCCCTTGAAGCTTGCTCCGTAGATGTCCCAATTAGATTGGGCGAGATTAAGCGAAGGCGAGAGGTGCACATGATCGACCAAGCGGGAAAGACGTGGGTTCAAGCGCGGGGCTGTAAAGTGTCGAAGATTATGTGTAGGTCTTACAACCTTAGACTAACACAGTTGCTCCTATCATTAAAAAGAGAGGACTGTAGACTCATGACGGTTATTCTGACTGGACACTACCTTCTGGCGTCACATGCCTTTAAACTAGGCTTGGTCAGTGATAGCAGACGTAGGAAGTGCGAGTTGGAGGAGGAAACGATCGAGCACGTTCTGTGCTCGTGCCCTGCACTTGCCAGGCTAAGACTCCAGCTATTAGGAGTGATACAGCTGTCAGATCTAGAAGCAGCAAGTGGCTTAAGTCCTAGGAAGCTTCTAGTATTTGCTAAGAGGACGGAGTTATTTTATAACATAGGTCCTGGTTTTTGATAGGGTTTTTCAGTTTGGTCGTTAAAACAAACTTCTGGTAACACTACTGACTCAATCAGCCTATGTGAGGTCCTCATGGACCGGCCAGTTCAACCTACCTACCTACAATAAAATAAACTATAATAGAATAGGATAAAACGAAATAAGCTAAATTACAGCAATTGTTTTTTTAACTTCCGCCCCATACTTAATTATATCTATGGCCTTCCGATAACTTTGGAACTAAAATTTCTTCTTGAAAAGAACATGAGATTAGCCTAACCTTGAATTTTTTTTTGCTTAGGGTACCCCTTATATTCGTTTGAATAAGCCTTAGTTTAGGGTTAGTATTATAACCTATATTAGCCATAAGTAAGGAATAAGTCTTTATTAAAATGAATTGTTAATAAAATTGTAATTAAAATGGGAATGTTGGTGTTCTGGCTCATTTAGAAGGCACATAGGGTATACAGGAAAGGGGCCACCGGAAAATTAGGTGCGTCGGTGGCCATGGATTTCGAGGGTGGGATAAGCGCCGGGCGTCGCAACACCACCCGCGGCGCCCCCAAGTTATATTCGGCCCTTTTTGTTTATACCCTTTTGTATTTATTTTCAGCATTTTTTTTCTCTGATTTTCAGCGTTGGTAACCGGCCATGTCCGGATAGGCATATACCCGAGATTTTATCAGTTTTGAGAAGTGATTTTCATACGGCGATTCAGTGCTCTCCGTACTTTGCATTATATAGCCAAAATATGGTCCAGCATGCCTCAACGTACAAAATTTTAGAAAAGCTCGGCAGCCTTCGGGAAGACCAAGTTACGATAGTAAGCAGAGCTGACAAGTTGACGAATATTCGTGAACAAATTCGCAGGAATTTAGATCAGGCAAAAGATAGGGGGATAAACACCTATAACAAGCGCTCTAGACAAGTCAACTACAAGGAAGGTCAGGAAGTTTTTCGGAAAAACTTTGCCTTAAGTAACTTCAAACAGAGCATTAACGCCAAATTCTTGCCAAAATACTGGAAGTTTCGCGTGCTCCGAAAAATAGGCAATGCACTGTATGATCTCGAGGACCTAAACGGGAAATTGATAGGTCGCTTCCACGCTTCGGATATTCGTCCACAATGAACCAACAAGAACATTTTTTTTTGCCAAACTACAGTTTGATTTTTTTTATATAAATACCAATTGGACCTTTTTTTGTCTGGGCGTTTTGGAGGTCTGGGACATTTCGCCCAGTATTCTCCCCGAGCACTGACCTCATAGAATGTTCACACGCGTACTCACCGAGAACCGTGAACACCCCGGCAGTCCACGCTTGAATTGGACTAGTCTTTAGGAGTTTGGACGAGTTCTCCATATCAAAATGTCTACACCCATAATTTTTTTTGCCTTTCTGTGGGGGCGATAACCACTAGAACTATACGGAGTTTTGACGAGTTCTCCATAACACATGTCTAACTGCCGCAAAGCCTTAAACTAGGAAACAGAATTAATTCCCGATTTGACTCAACTTTTTTTTTGATGGACCTATGTTGCCCGGCTAGCTTCGTAGTAGGACTTTGAGACTCTTATCTCAGGGGTGAGTCGTGCCCCACGTTGATTGGCATCGGAGGTCCCTGGCAGTGGCTTCCCACAGATGATCCGGTTTCCTGTTCGCTCCATCGTCAAGTCTTCAAAGCGAAGCAGGTTTGTTACGGTCTGCTGTTATGGTCTACGGCTACGGTCCACTTGGGAGCGTTTTCGTTGGAACGGTCTAGTGGCTGGGGATGGGACCTAAAAGTTTCGATGGAAAATTATCGAAAGAAACAATAATAAAATCGGCGATCGCTAGAAAAAAACCACGAGTTTCCGGAAAAAAAAAGGTGGAGAAAAACCACTATGATCGGGAGCGTTTTCGTTGGAGCGGTCTAGTGGCTGGGGATGGGACCTAAAAGTTGCGATGGAAAAGTATAGAAAGAAACAAGAATAAAATCGGTGATCGCTAGAAAAAAAAAACACGAGTTTCAGGCATAAAAAGGTAGAGAAAAACCACTATGATCCCGAGTAAATTTTATTAGCGAGAAAACTCATAAACTGGATTTTCAACAGATTAGTAAATTTTGTGTTAATATTTCGCCAAAAACAAAAAATTTACTTGCGAGCTACCTCTTTGTCAATTTATTATATTTTTGACAAATCAGGACATATTTTCGAACGCAAAGTTATTAAGCGTCAGCAGCAGCAGAGCAGGGCGCATATGTTGGTTGAATTTTAGAGTTGAAAACACGACGCAAGCAAGTGGTTGTAATTACTCATATACACACCCCACATTTGTGCTTAGAGAAAAATTTAAAAAGCATAAAAATGGTTGCAATTTCGTATGCGAAGAGCTACTTGGCATTTTGGCAACAACCACAACAACTCGGGAAAATCATCATATTAACCAAATTGTTTGACGCACCGAAAAATTTTTTAATTCTAGGAAAAATATAAACTGCGTTCATACCAACGGCATCGACAACAATAACATCATCGCCACTAAAAATAACAACGAGAAGTAGCACCGCACCCACATTTCGAGCAGCAAAATATTAAAGAAATTGTTGAATACAGCAGCCAGCACCTCGTCGTCGTTCACCTCACAATTTGTCGATGAATGCGCATGTTAGCAAACAACAAATCTATACAAAAGATAATCTATTGGTAAACCATAAGCAGCGCTGTAACGCCCGCCAATATTTGGCAACACACACCAGCTCAAACTCTTTGCCGCCAGTCGTCTTTATAACAACAACAACGACAGCAGCAGTTAGCAAATTATCCAATATAACCTCATCAACAACTATAACAAAGTGGTCCCATTTTGTATCCTCATTACTAATCACCTGCTGTTTTTCGACAGCTTGTTTGCTCTTCGTTACTTTTGGATTTCGGCGTATGGAACAAA
Source organism: Eurosta solidaginis (assembly GCF_040869045.1). Classification (NCBI taxonomy): domain Eukaryota; kingdom Metazoa; phylum Arthropoda; class Insecta; order Diptera; family Tephritidae; genus Eurosta; species Eurosta solidaginis. The sequence goes on along the minus strand of NC_090324.1, from coordinate 86,040,204 downwards.
AAAAAAAAGAGGTCGACTATTCAACTAAATGATTCAATTGAACTCACCAATTTAAAAATATCAAAAACATCCCCCGGATGCACCACCAACATCAACTGTAGCAACAACAACCAACAGATCCAGCCGTGACACTAAGGCCAGCACGAAGGCGGTGAGTTCGTTCCGGATACGGAAGACCAATTTTTTTTACCTACCATTAAATTTGATAAACTTATGTTAGATTAATAAAATAATACTATTTGAAATATGCTTAAAATTATGTATATAGATGAGCTGTAAAAGGGAGGGGGGGGGGGATACTTGTAGTTATACCCAGCCAGCATTTTTGGAAGTCGTATCCGAAAGTTGATTGAAAACGCTCAAATTTAAAAGTATTCTTTGTATTTGAAAATCAATGTGTCGTCGGGAGAAGGGTGTACCCTGGATGGGATTATTCTCGAATAATCATTTGTATGTCATATTTTCTTTTCCCTTTTTATTCGCTTTATCATCATATTCGATATGACAATTGATTCGCTTCACCCATCATTTTTTTTATCATATTTAAAAACGATTATCCCTCATATGTAAGTCATATTTTCTTTTCCCTTTTTATTCGCTTTATCATCATATTCGATATGACAATTGATTCGCTTCCACCATCATTTTTTTTATCATATTTAAAAACGATTATCCCTCATATGGAATAATGTTTTGGAATCATTTGTGAATACGATTACGATTCATTTTTCCATCCTATTTAGTGCGTAATTGAATACTATATTATAAACCTATTATTACCAGCGGTTCAACACATCGGAGCTTCCGAACAACGGTTTCATACACTGTAACCTGCTTTTTTTTGAAAGACGTGTCGCAGAAATGCTATCGGACATCGTAGTCTAGGAACAGCATCCACATTTCCTTAGGTCTCGAACACATTTTTGTATAGTCATACTTTTTTTTTGTGAATTTATTTATCGAGAAGTGTGAGCATAGAAAGGCAATCGGATTTTCAATGGAAAGTTGGTTCAATTGTTTAACAAAATTCGGTATTTAGTCACAAGGATATTGATACGGAGGTAAATTCGTCATCCAGATGCTGGGTGGGTATGAACTCCTTTTAAGATTTTTCATGTATAAAATTTAAAGGAGTGAACTAGGGTCATTATAGAAGCGTAAATAATTACGGCATACCCAATTTGAAATCTCGGATTATTCAATTTTAAACTAAGGTTAACAAAGTTAAAGAATTAATGCCAAAAGCTGAAGCATGATAAACATATTAGTACGTAAATACATACGAACTTTAAACATAGATTATGCATAAAAAGAGCACTTAAATGGTTTCGAAAAGCTTAAGAAACGTTAATAAGCTTAAAATCTATAGCACTTGCGTTGTTCGCAAAAATACGGATAGGCATACATACCTGAAATGACATACATAAAGTGCATATGTTCGCAGACATGCAAACCTTATAAGACATAATAATAAAAGTAGGCAAATTAAAGACAGTTTCTGAAACTGTCAAACACCGATACAAATAGATATTACAATCTAAATAAATTAGTCGTATATATTCAGACACAATTTTTTTGCGGATAGAATAAAAATAAAATATAGTTCAATAAAATTAAATTAAATATACCAAAAATAAAATAAATTATAATAAAATAAAAGAGTTTATAAATAATAATAATAAAAATAAAAGAAAAAGACACAGAAAAATTAAACTAGTTCTTCAAGAGAAAGCATAAACTACAATAAAACAAAATGAGATAAACTAAAATTAGAAAAACAAACCCATAAAATAAAATAAAGTACAATAAAATAAACTATAATAGAATAGGATAAAAGGAAATAAGCTAAATTACAGCAATTGTTTTTTTTAACTTCCGCCCCATACTTAATTATATCTATGGCCTTCCGCTAACTTTGGAACTAAAATTTCTTCTTGAAAAGAACATGAGCCTAACCTTGAATTTTTTGTTTGCTTAGGGTTCCCCTCATATTCGTTTGAATAAGCTTAGTTTAGGGTTATATTTTATAACCTATATTAGCCATAAGTACGGAATAAGTCTTTATTAAAATGAATTGTCAATAAAATTGTAATTAAAATGGGAATGCTGGTGTTCTGGCTCATTTAGAAGGCACATAGGGTATACAGGAAAGGGGCCACCGGAAAATTAGGTGCGTCGGTGGCCATGGATTTTGAGAGTGGGATAAGCACCGGGCGTCGCAACATCACCCGCGGCGCCCCCAAGTTATATTCGGCCCTTTTGGTTTATACCCTTTTGTATTTATTTTCAGCATTTTTTTTCTCTGATTTTCAGCGTTGGTAACCGGCCATGTCCGGTTCGGTAATTTTTTTTTGCGGTTATTATACTCAGTTGAGCAGAGCTCACAGAGTATATTAAGTTTGATTGGATAACGGTTGGTTGTACATATATAAAGGAATCGAGATAGATATAGACTTCCATATATCAAAATAATCAGGATCGAAAAAAAATTTGATTGAGCCATGTCCGTCCGTCCGTCCGTCCGTCCGTCCGTCCGTTAACACGATAACTTGAGTAAATTTTGAGGTATCTTGATGAAATTTGGTATGTAGGTTCCTGAGCACTCATCTCAGATCGCTATTTAAAATGAACGATATCGGACTATAACCACGTCCACTTTTTCGATATCGAAAATTTCGAAAAACCGAAAAAGTGCGATAACTCATTACAAAAGACAGATAAAGCGACGAAACTTGGTAGATGGGTTGACGTTATGACGCAGAATAGAAAATTAGTAAGATTTTGGACAATGGGCGTGGCCCCGCCCACTTTTACAAGAAGGTAATTTAAAAGTTTTGCAAGCTGTAATTTGGCAGTCGTTGAAGATATCATGATGAAATTTGGCAGGAACGTTACTACTATTACTCTATATGTGCTAAATAAAAATTAGCAAAATTGGATTAAGAACACGCCCACTTTTTAAAAAAAAATTTTTTTAAATTCAAATTTTAACAAAAAATTTAATATCTTTACTGTATATAAGTAAATTAAGTCAAAATTCAACTCCAGTAATGATATGATGCAACAAAATACAAAACTAAAAGAAAATTTCAAAATGGGCGTGGCTCCGCCCATTTTCATTTAGTTTGTCTAGAATACTTTTATTGCCATAAGTCGAACAAAAATTTACCAATCCTTCTCAAATTTGGTAGGAGCATAGATTCTATGACGGTAACTGTTCTCTGTGAAAATGGGCGAAATCGGTGGAAGCCACGCCCAGTTTTTATACACAGTCCACCGTCTGTCCTTCCGCTCGGCCATTAACACAATAACTTGAGCAAAATCCGATATATCTTTACTAAACTTAGCCCACGTACTTACCTGAGCTCACTTTTTCTTGGTATAAAAAATGGGCGAAATCTGACCATAACCACGCCCACTTTATCGGTATCGAAAATTACGAAAAATAAAAAAAATGCCATAATTCTATACCAAATACGAAAAAAGGGATGAAACATGGTAACTGGATTGGTTTGTTGACGCAAAATATAACTTTGGAAAAATCTTTGTAAAATGGGTGTGACACCTACCACATTAAGTAGAAGAAAATGAAAAAGTTCTACAAGGCGAAATCAACAGCCCTTGGAATCTTGGCAGGAATACTGTTAGTGGTATTGCATATATAAATAAATTAGCAGTACCCGACAGATGATTTTCTGGATCACCTGGTCCACATTTTGGTGGATATCACGAGAACGCCTTCGCATATACATCTAAGGGCCACTCGCTTTTAAAACCCTCATTAATACCTTTAATTTGATATCCATATCGTACAAAAACATACCAGAGTCACCCCTGTCCCACCCTAATGGCGATATCTCGAAAAGGCGTCCACCTATAGAACTAATGCCCCCTCTCTCTTAAAATGCTCAGTAACACCTTTCGTTTGATACCCATATCGTACAAACATTCTAGAGTAACCCCTGGCCCACCCTAATGGCGATATCTCGAAAAGGCGTCCACCTATAGACCTAGTGTCCACTCCCTCTTAAAATGCTCAGTAACACCTTTCGTTTGATACCCATATCGTACAAACATTCTAGAGTCACCCCTGGCCCACCCTAATGGCAATATCTCGAAAAGGCGTCCACCTATAGACCTAATGCCCACTCCCTCTTAAAATGCTCAGTAACAGCTTTCGTTTGATACCCATATCGTACAAACATTCTAGAGTCACACCTGGCCCACCCTAATGGCGATATTTCGAAAAGGCGTCCACCTATAGAACTAAGGATTACTCCCTTTTAAAATACTCATTACCACCTTTCATTTGATACCCATATCGTACAAACACATTCTAGAGTCACCCTGGCCCACCCTAATGGCGATATCTCGAAAAGGCGTCCACCTATAGACCTAATGTACACTCCCTCTTAAAATGCTCAGTAACACCTTTCGTTTGATACCCATATCATACAAACATTCTAGAGTCACCCCTGTCCCACCCTAATGGCGATATCTCGAAAAGGCGTCCACCTATAGACCTAATGCCCACTCCCTCTTAAAATGCTCAGTAACACCTTTCGTTTGATACCCATACCGTACAAACATTCTAGAGTCACCCTTGGTCCAGCTTTATGGCGATATCTCGAAAAGGCGTCCACCTATAGAACTAAGGATCACTCCCTTTTAAAATACTCATTACCACCTTTCATTTGATACCCATATCGTACAAACACATTCTAGAGTCACCCTGGCCCACCCTAATGGCGATATCTCGAAAAGGCGTCCACCTATAGACCTAATGCCCACTCCCTCTTAAAATGCTCAGTAACACCTTTCGTTTGATACCCATACCGTACAAACATTCTAGAGTCACCCTTGGTCCAGCTTTATGGCGATATCTTGAAAAGGCGTCCACCTATAGAACTAAGGATTACTCCCTTTTAAAATACTCATTACCACCTTTCATTTGATACCCATATCGTACAAACACATTCTAGAGTCACCCTGGCCCACCCTAATGGCGATATCTCGAAAAGGCGTCCACCTATAGACCTAATGCCCACTCCCTCTTAAAATGCTCAGTAACACCTTTCGTTTGATACCCATATCGTACAAACATTCTAGAGTCACCCTTGGTCCACCTTTATGGCGATATCTAGAAAAGGCGTCCACCTATAGAACTAAGGATTACTCCCTTTTAAAATACTCCTTACCACCTTTCATTTGATACCCATATCGTACAAACACATTCTAGAGTCACCCCTGGCCCACCCTAATGACGATATCTCGAAAAGGCGTCCACCTATAGAACTAAGGATTACTCCCTTTTAAAATACTCCTTACCACCTTTCATTTGATACCCATATCGTACAAACACATTCTAGAGTCACCCCTGGCCCACCCTAATGACGATATCTCAAAAAGGCGTCCACCTATAGACCTCATGCCCACTCCCTCTTAAAATGCTCAGTAACACCTTTCGTTTGCTACCCATACCGTACAAACATTCTAGAGTCACCCCTGGCCCACCCTAATGGCGATATCTCGAAAAGGCGTCCACCTATAGACCTAATGCCCACTCCCTCTTAAAATGCTCAGTAACACCTTTCATTTGATTCCCATATCGTACAAACACATTCTAGAGACACCCCTGGTCCACCTTTATGGCGATATCTCGAAACGGCGTCCACCTATGGAACTAAGTATCACTCCTTTTCAAAATACTCATTAACAGCTTTCATTTGATACCCATATCGTACAAACACATTATAGAATCACCCCTGGTCCACCTTAATGGGGACATCTCGAAAAGGCGTCCACCGATAGACCTAAGGCCCACTCCCTCTTAAAATGCTCAGTAACACCTTTCATTTGATACCCATATCGTACAAACAAATTCTAGAGTCAGCCCTGGTCTACCTTTATGGCGATATCCCTAAATGGCGTTCATCCATAGAACTATGGCCTATTCTCTCTTAAAATACTCTTTAATACCTTTCATTTGATACACATGTTATACAACCACATTCCAGGGTTACCCCAGATTGATTTTCCTTATTTTGTCTCCATAGCTCTCAACTGAGTATGTTATGTTCGGTTACACCCGAACTTAGCCTTCCTTACTTGTTTTTTTTTTGAATTTAAAATTTGAATGTTTAACGGTCTGTCCGTGGCATCCGGTTCGGCCGGATGTTGTTTTAGTTTGAATTTATAAGCGTTTTGAGTCGGTCTCTGCGCTTCTGTCAGGTGTTTTTTTTGGTTTTGACAGTGGTTTTGAATAGGCATGATATGACCAATTTTTCTGTTTATGGCGCAGGAACAGTAAGGTTGGCAAGGACCCGCCCCAGCCGACAATGACTAGCCACTGTGCACCACAACATCATGCTGACCGCCTTCCTTACTGCTTCCACCGAAAATGCGATTCCATAACAAATTTAAAGTTTTCCGGGTTTATCTCCAAAACCGGATCTCGGGTATTAAAACCTTTTTACCTAAACATGCTTCGTTCAATTATCTATATGTTTTTAAAGTTTCAAAATAATCGGTAGAAAGGTGTTAAAATAAATGTGTTGCAAACTTTGCATTAAAAAATATTTGGCAGTTATTCGGTTTTATATTTTTACCGATATCTACAAAACCGGGTCTCGTGTATCAAAAAAATTTTACATAGCTAGTAGCTGCATATATCTCCATATTTTGTTAAAATGTCGATATAATCGGTACAGACGTGTTGAAATAAAGTATATTTAACATTGCGACCTCAATTTTTATATATTTTCGTAGATCTTTTGACTATATCTTTTTGAAGCATTATGTAACACGAGTAACGGCGATGCACTTGTGAAGCCAAAAAATACTAATGTGCCTTTAATGACTTAAAAAGGCTAAAAGAAAGGTAATTTAACAATAAAAATTTAAAATTGCTCCGAATGAACGAATATGAAAAAAATGTAAACATATTCATTCATTCAAAGCAACTTATCATATTTTTATAAAGAGCAGAATGTGACAAGCTTGATCAATTTGTCAAATTCTTCTTTTCGTAAGGAAGGATGGTGTAAGGAGATATTCACCATACCTCGATATATATAAACAAGCCCTTAGCTTTAAGTTTAGTTCTAATACAAATGCATCTGGCAGCGCTGTTGCTTGACAACACAGATGCATTGCAGCCAATATGAAGGCATAGACAAATGAGAGAGAAAAAGAAAAAGGAAGCATTATTAATTAACTTGCGCGCTTGCCGTCAGACGTTTTTTGGTTGTCAATAAAATATATATACATTTAAAAGCGCGAGTTTTATTTAAAAAGATACCAAGCATACGTTTTAGGTAGGCGACCACCGAGGCCTTCACCACCATAGGCACACACATAGCTGCCATTTGGGGGCGGCATCCTCCACGAAGAACATTTAACCCTCCAGCGGGCAAGACCGCTTTTAAGCGGTCAAGAGTTAGAAAGCGAAATTCATGTAACACATCATAAATTTTTACTATTTAAAGAAAGTTTTGAAATAATGCAGCCGTTGTTAAGCTTTTCCAAAAAAAAAAGGTTCTCTCAATAGTCAGTTGAACTTGTGAAACCAGTGCATGCGCATGTAAAATTCAGAGTGAAATATTTTACAATTTAGCTAAATACAGAAAAATAATTCATTTGTTGAACTTGAAAAAATTATTACTGGTAAGTAACTATTGTTCTTATGCAAAAACGTGATTTTTTTACTGTGATAAGTTAAATGGAAGAGTCACAGCTTCCATTTTACAAAGACCGCTTCTAAGCGGTCTTGCCGTTTAGGGCAAATTTTAGCGGTTGAATTATTAAAAGAATCATGTTAGTATGGTGATTGGTGATTTTCTTGCAGAGAAATGTCCATGAGACTTAATCGAGTTTTGGGGCGGAACAGGTGGACTTTTGAAGAAATCAGTGCTCTAACTGAAGAAGAAATTAATGATTTAATGGCTGGAGATCCGGAAGAAATTCAGTTGGATGCTGAGTCTGATTGCAAAGGCTTTTTTGAAGACAGTGTTGATAGTTATTAAGATTATCATCCAGAAAATGAACAAGGAAATGTTAGTATTTTATTGGAAGACATATCTCAAGAAGACGAAGCATAAATTAGACGATGTGTTTCCGATTTAGGACGATGGAGTTCCTCTGAGTTCCTTGCTCAACCATTGAACAGATATGGAATACGAGCAACGTAAGTGATCTCGATAACTCTGCCCATGCAGTGCGCACCACTCCGACTGAGGTTTTGTTGTCAGTAACTTCGCCATCTACACCAGTCGTGCACTCATCGACATCAGCAGCAGGGATTGAACGAGAAATAGTAACAGCAACAGTAGTTCGTTTGTCCAAAAAACCTAAACGGCTAAGATCTCCCCTACCACAATATGACGTAGAAGGTCCAGACGTTAAAACAAATAATCTTGGTTTTACTGGCAATGCTATGGACATAGACATAGAAATCCAATGAATTAAAAAAAAAATTGTGGCGTAAGGGGAACATGCAGAAGCATGTAAACGAAGTTTCGTTTTTAGGTGATTTTTCGTTATCAGGCGAAATAATGAGCTTGGATACGCCATATAAATGTTTCGCTTTTTTCTTCACTGACGATCTTTTTGAATCTGTAGTTCACTATACAAACTTGAATGCTAGCAGACAAAACATCGAAAGCTCCTTTTGTGTTACGGTTACGGAAACGCGCAAATTTGTTGGAATCCTGATATATATGTCTGTAATTCGAATGCCTTCTGCCGATCGCTATTGGGGTCGTCATGCGGTAGCTCCAGTGAAGAAAGTGATGTCTTCAAAACGTTTTTATCAAATTCGAAAATACCTATGCTTCATTGGTTTCTTGATATACTTGCTATATCCCCGAATACACAAGGATGGCGCAGATAATGAACACGTCGAGCTTCCTGATTTCAGACTCCACGTCGCTGATGTCCTTGCCAGTTTCCAGGTGGCGCGGCAAAGAAATACCGTTGGCCGTCCGCCAAAAGAAGCAGTTAGTAGTTGCGCTCGTGGAAATAAGATATATTTCCCACCCCCCGAAACACGATTTGAACAATCTTGGCACTAGCGGGAGGTAAAGGACGTAAAAGGAAAACGAAAATGTAAATTTCCTGGCTGTAAATATGAGGCACAAGTAATATGCAAAAAATGCAATTTAAACCTTTGCTTGGCCAAAGACAGAAACTGTTTTGTACAATTTCTTACAAAATAAAGGTTCCTCGTATTGATATTTTCGTGTTTTTATATAGATACTTTTCCTCATAGTATATATCATATTATTACCCAATTTATACCTTCATCAGGCAAGACCGCTTAAAAGCGATGTAACGGTTTTCCACTCTTCTCGATGAAATATGCACCAAGCGCCAAAAATGGTTCCGTTTCCGTTTTCCTCTATGTAAAATTAGTCTAGGTTTATTTTTTCAACATCGTAGCCCCCGTAAAAAAATTCGCCTGCTTGAGGGTTAAAGTGGCAGATATCGCAACACCAGAAAATTCTTCTGGTTTGACACAAACGAAAGCTACGTAAAGCGGTGAGTGCAGTTAAATGAAAAAATTTTTTTTTCAGTTAAATAAATAAAAAAAAATGTTGTCTTTAGCTTTAACATTAAAGTACGTGTATTTAGAATATAATATGAAAAAGGTTACAATAAAATCTCAAGCGCATGCGTCGGCTTTTCTTTGCCATTTCATCTAAAACTTCATCAACGGTAACAATTTGATCACGATGGAGGCTTAGTGATGCACAGCCATTCAATCGATTTTCACTCATCGTATTTCTCAAATATTTTTTAATCAGCCTCAGAGTTGAAAAAGATCTCTCGTTCGTTGCCGTTGTTACTGGAAGCATACACAAGATTTTCAACAACATGTGAACATTAGGAAAAGCCACAGAATCGCATTCCTGTAATATTAATCATAGATAAATTGATAAAAAAAAAACAGAAGAACCTCCTTCAGGAATAAGTAGAATTCATGTTTTTTGAGCCTATGCATGAGATCTAACGTATACGTATATAAAATTCAAAAGAAAGAAACTAATCGAATAGAAAAAAATTTAATTTAAAAAAGTCATATCTACACGGAAAAAACACTAATGTGTTTTTTACATTTTAAAATGTGAAAAACACATTATTTTTTCATTTACCAAATAATTTGAATTTTACATTTTTGAAATATGTTTGTGATATGAAAAAAAGTTTAGATATTACATTATAATAATGTGTGTTTGCACATGGAAAATAATGTCAAATTTGCATTATATTTCAAAATAGGAAATGTGTAGTTCGAAAAAATGCTGTAAATTTAACATTATTTAAATGTGGAGAATGAAATCAAAGCACGAGAATTAGTATCGTTTAGTTCGGCAAACAAACAGAACCGTAAGCAATGTTTATATGTATGTTTACATGTAGCTTGTCGCCGTGAGGTAAGAGAAGTATAATGCAAATATTCAGACGCATGGAGTTTTCATATTTGCCTCTTCATTCCTATGAATGTAATCGCGATCATGTTGCCGAATGTAATCGAACGTTGTTGTGTTCGATTTTTGCTGTTCTCTGATATGTATGTAGATGGCCGTGCAATTGTCAAGTTAGCTGTGCAGTTGTTAAGTTAGCTTTCCCGAGTTACGCCTATGGAGCTCAAGCCGCGACTCTATCCACGATCGTTGTGCTCATAGCACAACTACGAAGAACGACGCTTGAGCTCGAAAAGGTTTCGGAAAGCGAGGAGTGCTGGGACGAATACAGAGTTCTTTTGAAGATCGTGGAAGAAATTCTATGCCGACACGGAATGCTCCTGCAAAACGGCGAGACTGAGTAAAATCCTATCTATGGGAGATGCAGTCCAGGGAGTGATAAAAAAGTACGATGGGGAATGGTTACACAGCAGTGAAGAGTCCCTTGAGCAGTGGCGGATTTACCATGTAGGCAACATAGGCCAGAGACTAGTCAGGCGCTCCCAGTCCACCCTCGATCGCACTGTAGTTGAACGCAAGGCCTTGTTAGCCGCTTGGCTATTAGAGTAGATGTTGAATTCCCTAGCCGTAGTAGCACTGGATAGTATTTCATCCACCGCATCCTTAATCGCAACAAATTCCGCTGGAATACACTGCAGTGATCAGCCAACTTATACTTGCGGCTTATATTTAGCTCTTGACAAAAGAGAGACACTCTCTGTGAGGAAGCAATAGAAAAAGCGAAGTCTGAAAAAAGGAATGATATAGTAAAACGTGAAAGAAGGCGCCGCAAAATGCCCGGAGAATCGGCTAGATGCTGGTCTTTTCGCAGAATGTGAAATTTCCCGCCTTATGAAAAGTGTTCTCGATCGTATCCAACAAGAAATGCATACATGATTCACACGATTACATGATTTGAAATTGAAATTGAAATTTTATCGAAAATGTGACTGCAAAATATGTCTGAAACCTTTTTTTTTCGAACGGCTCAGAGAGGCCTTCCCAATTCTGACTGAGCTGATGGTGTAGCTCAACGTCGTTTTGCACAGTCGTATAAGTTTTGCGGGAAGACCAAATTCAGACATAGCGGTATATAGGCAGCCCCTTTGCTATCGAAGACAGCTTTAAAATCGACGAAGAGGTGATGTGTGTCGATTATTTTTTTGCGGGGTTTTTCCAAGATTTAGCGCATTTTGAAAAGCTGGCCGATGGTATATCTACCAGGTCTAAAGCCGCACTGATAAGGTCCAATCAGCCGATTTACCATGTGTTTCAATCTTTCGCACAATACGCTTGACAGGATATTATATGCGATATTGGGAAGGCTGATTCCGCCAAGTCGGCACAGTCGTGCTGCGTTTAATCTTCTTTACAAATTGGAGGGACGGGAACTACATGTTTTATGCCGACTCCGCAGGGAATCAGCAAGGTAGACGAATTTTCACTGAGAAGATTTTCATTGCGGAAATACACTAGGTGTGCTTGCCAAATCACTGCGAAAGGTGAACGCGCCTAGAAAAACTTTTTTCTAATTGAAAAATATTTTTAAAATTTTCGATGATGCTTTGACCGAGAGTTAAACCCACGACCACTACACCACGGCGCCTCCAAGTAAGCTATACACGTCTGCGGAAAAGGAACATGTATTTAACGTTGTAAACGCAACAATACTCGCCCTCCATTGGCGACATTACCGAAATCGTACTGGTAATAGCACAAATTTCCCGGACCTTGTTGTTTTCACTTTATTGCATGCTGGTAGTAAAGTTAAGCTTGAAGCGTTAGTTTTTTGTCGCTAATTCTCTTTCGCTGTGCTTTGTCCTTTGTTGTTGGCGCAATTGAAATATCGTTCTTACACAATTTCGCTTTAAAGTATTTTTCACACCCTTCAACCTTCTCAAAAGTTCCTTCCAAGGATGAGCGGTCCACGCGCACCAAAACGAATCCTGCTTCCTTAAGTTTCGGTTGTAAAATATTTAATGGTGTTTTGTTTCTTGTGTGTCGCCGGCGAGGATCGTAGCGCTTGCATTTCTCTGCGCAACTTTTCAACAAACCCTGCTTCACTGGCATCACGTGTTGATTTTTGTAAAAAATCGCCGGGAAGTCTGAGTGGAGGTGCGTGTATCATCTCTGCTGGGCTGGTACCTATATCTTGGTTTATTGTGGATCGTAATCCCATAGCACCAGCCGTAAAATGAAACCCCAGTCGTTTGATGCATAGCTCAAGATGGCTGATTTTAATATTCGCTGCCAGCGCTTAATAATGCCGTTGTTGTTCGTAGATTATTTACACCAAGCAGTTGCTTGAGTTCTTTAAAGGGTCTGAATTGCCACCCCAGGTCAGTGGTTATTCTTAGCGGCACACCATATGTGACGCCTTCTGATGTAATTTCTGCCAACGAAATCGCCACCGTGTAGACGTTCTTTATTGAAGTGAATTCCCAACTTTTAGCAGGGAACGCAGCAGCGTACGAAACTAGCAATGTCTTCTCCCTGCCAAAAGTATTACTGTGTTACCAGTTTTCACGTTGCCTTTACAACTGGTTGAGGACACGACTCGGGTACGTACGGGCGAATTTTGTATTGCGAAATATCACAATAAATAAATGATGTTGAATCTGGAATGACAAAGTTTTCAAGTGCACTGTTTTCTTTTCTTTAACTTCAGTTAAGAGTGATTGTTATTCGCGGTAAGACTTCTTTACTGCTATAGAAATATATTTAAAATCTACAGAGTCTTTGGTGATGACGGTTTGTATACGGGATCGCAAATCTGCTATGTTGTGGCATGTGCCTAATGCGATAGTGGACTAATTTATAAAGTCAAATTGTTTCGAGACTTGAAGTGAATGTTTTTCGCGATTTTCTTCGAATGCATATAGAACAGCTTTGTGGTCTGTCAACACCACAAACTCCCTACCTTCGATTGTATGCATGAAATGTTTGACAGCCTTGGCGGTTGATTCCCTATCGTGTGTTGAATATTTTTTTTGGCATTAGTTAGCTGTTTTGTATAAAATTGTAACGGTTGGACTTTGTCGCCACCCAAATGCAACATTTGATGCGTCACCACTGAGCGCTAAGGCCGCGCTTGGTTCCAAGTAATTTAAAAGCGTAGCGTCCGCTAGCTCATCCTCGCACGGCTCGAATGCTTCAACGGCATCAATCGTCCATTTTGTCAGGGTTGCGTCGTTTCATTTATTACCGTCGATGAGCAACTGTATCTTACTTTAATTCACGGTAGCGTTGCGTAGGAAAGGTCGGTAGAAATTTATCATTCTTAACAACTTTTTAAGTTCTCGAGCTGTGGTCGGCTTTGGACAATTTCTTATTGTTGCCGGTTTGAGGCCTTCCACTGTCTTAGTATGCCGCAAAAAATTTACTTCAGATTGTGCTTACTGATATTTATCGACGTTGATAGTTAAATTGTGCTGGCGAAGTAGCTCATACACCTTTTACAAATGCTTTTCATGCTCTTCCATAAACGAAGAGGCTACCAAAATGTCCTCTTTGTACGCGAACGCAAAGTAGTCCAAACGTCATATACTCGAACTCGTATAGCCCAAAAGCCATTCCTTTCGCCGTTTTAGGGATACCACAGGCTTAATGGGAATCTAGTGATGCGCCCGATCTAAATCTTTCGATTAAATATGCTTTTCCATACAATATACCTGTGACGTTTTCGTAAGAGTTCTTCAAGTCGCCTTTCATGCAATCTATCCGGAGATTAATTTCACCAACTTCTCCTGTGCCTGAAGATGCGCAACGGCAACCTGGCGGTACTTGCCAATTTCCATGACCTTATCCGCTATCTTTTCCAAATCTTGCAAATTTGAGCTGAACGCTTTTAGAATTGATTGGGCATGCGAAGTCAGTCGTTGTATCCAAAGACTTTAAGAATTCGTTACCCACCTTGCCTTTCGCCAGGCTTCTCAGTTCGTGGAGTAATTGCGTAAGCATTTTATCACCAAGATCGATTTCTGATAGCAATGTTTTATATTCTTATTCTTATTGTCACAGAAACGCTCGATAATAAATTTGTTTAAATTTTCGTATTTACCAACTTCGGGTGGATTCAAAATGGCATCCGAAACTTGGCTGATTACAATGGCTGCTACAACCGTGTTAAAGCGAGCGTTCTCGCTCCTAATTGAGGCATTTCCGAACTGTACCTCAACCTGAGCAAACTATATTCCTGGTTGTTCTGCCTAAATAGGGGGCACCTTTACCATAAGGCGTTATACAACATTTATAGACTCAGTTTCGTTTGCAGAGTTATGTACCATTGGTGATACTTCAGTAAGCCCCCGCGCGGCTTGTTAATTTATTGTCCTCTGGCACACATCATTTTGGGATGTTACCGCGTGCCACGTTACTTAAAAAATCGTTGCGTTTTTGTGAATATATATTCGTATTTAATTCTCGGAGTCATCACTATTGCTTTCGTGACGGATGTCGCTACTAATATCAATGGCTGCTTTTATATCAAAAATCAATAGCTACACTACGTAGTCAAAAGTAGACTGACTCTCCTTATTCATATTCCTATTGTACATGTACATGTTTTATTAAATTTGGCTATAATGTATGTAAGAAAGTATTTAATTATATTTTATTTAATTATAAAAAATGAAAATGAATATGATGAAAGTATATCATTAATTTTAAAGTTCAACTGGATATTCAACGATATTTCGATCTCGACTTCACGATTCAACTTCTTGACGACTACTGAAAAATGCCAAAAACTGTCGTCTATCTGTCGCCCGTCTCTCTCCTCTCGCATTCAGCAATCATGCATGCACACCAAAGAAACTCCTCCGCCTTACTTTCGGCCTTCTTTACCTTCGTCATCTGACCCAGATGACAACAGCTCTTCATTTTCCTCGACAAATCGCCATAGTTTCATGTTATCATAACTAGTAATGGTAATTTTTGGTCCTTCAACATTTGCTGCCTTCTTCACATCATAACGCCCGTTGCCTTTGATCTTGGTGACTTCATATGGACCCAAGTATTTACTGGCTAACTTTTGACCAGCCACAAACTGGGTTCTCTTTATTGCGACGAGATCGCCCATTTTGTAGCCATGTTCTTTTTGACGCTTTTTGTCAAAATTACGTTTATACATCTGCTGTGCTTGCATGATATTGCGCCGTGCTTCCTCACGCAACTTCTGACGATCTTCATTGTAACGTGATACGATCTCTTCCTCTAATAATTCAAGTAGACGACCCTCAGATTGACTAAACATTTTTGTGCCAAACAAAACTTCAAAAGGCGATGTCTTCGTAGATGCATGCACGTGTGTGTTAATAGCTTTCTGGACTTGGGGCATATATTTGAACCATAATGCTGGCTGATCTGCTGATAGCTTAGAAATAATCGATAAAATCGAACGATTTACGCGCTCGATTTGGCCATTGCCTCTGGCCACTCCTGTTGTTGTCCAAATCTGTTCAACTTTGTGTTTGTCCAAAAACTCCACAAAATCGTTTGCAGTGAATGCTGTACCGCGATCACTTACAATTCGTCTCGGAAAACCAAACGTATTAGACCACTCGCTCAACCTTTGAATTACTTCTTCGTGGCCCGTAGATTTTGTTGGAAACAGCCACACGAACTTCGAAAACCCATCGACAATCGACAATATATATTTGTACCGTTTAGATGTAGCATCCATCGGCCCCAAGTGATCAATATGTAGTGTGTGCAGCGGTGTGTCACCCTTATCGATATAATTGAGATAACCTTCTTGCTTGCCTAACTTTTTGTTGTGGACAATACATTTAATACAGTTCGCGATAAATCTACCCACTTTGTTTTCCAAATGTGGAATCCAGTATTGCTGCTGTACTGAATGCATAGTTTTTACCACCGAAAAATGACCCATATCATGCGCTTCTCGAATAATGTCACGCTCCATCAGCTTTGGTATCACCAACAAATCATTACCCTCGACCGACTTGAACAGCATACCACCTTTCAACGTATAATCTTCATATGGACGTTCTTTCACTATTTCCACGATTGCCTTTATGTGGTCATCATTCTGTTGTGCCTTCTTAATTCTGGCTGATATTTCTGTAGTAACAACCATAACCGATTGCGAACAGCGACTTAAATAGTCAACGTGCTTCATTTTGCAACCTGCGCGATGTTCTACTTCGAAGTTAAAATCTTGTAGGTAGAGCACCCACTGAGCAACTTCTATTGGTACATCTTGTTTCGAAGTGGTCTGCTTGAACGCAATACAATCTGTAACCAACTTAAACCTGGTACCCAATAGGTAATGTCGAAATTTCTTAATTGCCAAATACGCTGCTTTCACCTCTAAAATGTAGCTGTGCTTCTTAGATTCCCCTTCAGAAGTTTTCTTGCTCCAAAAATATACGGGATGCAACTCACTGTCAAATATCTGAAGCAGCACAGCCCCGAAACCTTCCTTCGATGCATCCGTGTGCAGCTCAGTGATTGCCCCCCTTTCGAATATGTGAAGCACAGGCTCACTTGGTAGCTGCTGTTTCAATTTTTGTACTGCTTTTACTTCTTCTGGGCCCATGTTAAAATTGACGCCTTTTTTTAAAAGATTTGTCAACGGACGCGCTATTTGTGCATAGCCTGGGATAAATTTTCTATAAAATCCTGTTAGACCAAGAAATGCCTGTACTGCCCTAATGTTTGATGGCAACGCAAAACGACTAACAGCCGCTGTTTTTTCTTTGCCAGGCCACACCTTATTATCATCGACGATATGTCCGAGAAAATTTATACGTGACTGAAGAAAACTACATTTATTCCATTTAACCTTTAGGCCATACTGCGCGGCCCTTTCAAGAACTTTCTCCGTCTTCTGCATGCACTCTTCAGGCGTAGCGGCGTAAACAATAATATCGTCCATATATAACTGCATAATATTATTGTTAATAAAATCTTGATATATGTGATTAACAAATCTAATAAACGCAGCAGGCGAATTTTTAAAACCGAATGGTGCTCTATTGAATTCGAACAAACCTTCTCTGGTGATAAACGCCGTAAATGCTTTACTTGCCTCCTCCACTGGCACGTGAAAAAACCCGTTTTCAAGGTCCATTACTGTAAAAACTTTAGCACCCTGAAGTTTTTCTAACACTTCTTCCATCAGCGGAACCGGAAAACAATCATCAAGCACCATGCTATTAAGTTTCCTATAATCGATACAAACTCTATATGTTTTATCTTTCTTGCTAACGACCACCACTCGACTTGCTACGTTTGAAGTGGATTTGCGTACAACACCTTTGTTAATCCACTCATCTACTTGGTTCCTAACTGCTGCGGCGTCATCTGGCGAAAGGCGACTTGGCGACTGACGAAATGGTTTGATTGCTCCATCTGGTATAATTTTTAATGTTATGGGACACTGCTATCATTTTTTCTATTCTTGCGCGAAAATTTGGCGGTGCCGTTACAGTTGGCGCCTCAAACACATTAAAAACGTCAGCAGCGTACTCAGCTAAAACAGCTGGTTCTACCTTTAATATTTCGAACTTATAACCCCCTGAGTCAGCAACCATGCGAAATTTTTTAATAAAATCATACCCGAAAAGAACCTCACATCCCATTTTGCCATCTGGAACAACAACAAACTGCTGTTCAGTGTGTAGTCCATCAATTATCACTTCTGCTGAAAACCCTCCAACAGGTTTTGTTGTTGTATTACCCAGCCCACGTAATTCTGTCTTACTACAATTTATCTTTATATTATTGATTAGCTTTGCAACGCTTTCTTTGATTATTGTGACATCTGAA
Organism: Eurosta solidaginis; assembly: GCF_040869045.1. Lineage (NCBI taxonomy): Eukaryota > Metazoa > Arthropoda > Insecta > Diptera > Tephritidae > Eurosta > Eurosta solidaginis. The sequence goes on along the minus strand of NC_090324.1, from coordinate 86,021,947 downwards.
CCAGTGTCCACTAACCCATTAATTGATACACCATTTATTGAAACTTGTTTTAAACGGCTCTCACTAACCACTACATTAACTTTTTCTGTCTTATTTGAACAATTTTTCGAAATGTGGCCTTTTTCGTTGCATTTAAAACACTTCGTTTCAGCAGTACAATCTTTTCTCTTATGCTCTGCTGAGCCACAGTTAAAGCAGTATACTTTTCCCCTATTCTGAGCCAATTGTTCTTTATTTACCACACTTTGTTTTTGAATATTACTGTCTCTTTTTTCATTAATATGCAACTGCTCGTACACACAAAATTCATCTTTCAACTCTTTAAATGATTTACTACGATACATGGCAAATTTATACTCATTTTTTATGTTCAGACCGTCAACAATATATCGTAACACAGCTGCTTCTTCAATATTGCCTATGCTTGCAATTTTTTTTATTGTTAACATATACTCATGTAATGTTTCGCTCTGCTTCTTTTTGCGCTCACGTAGCTGCTGATGGATTTCTGCCCAATTCCAATTACACTGAAATTCATCGATGAGCGCCCTTTTCAAGCCGGTGTAAGCGGATACTGTTTCTGTTTCCAAAAACAACTTCGCAGTACCACACATTTTTCCTCTCGCCTGTACATACTTCTGTTTATCAGTCAAACCATATGCGTCGGCATTTGCTTCGAACACTTCAAACCACTTAGCAATTGGAATAGAACGGCCATCACACTCGCTTATTACCTTCTCAAAATTCTCTGTTGATATTTTTTCTTTGCTGTCTCTTTGTTCGTCAACTTGTATTTTAAGAGTAAGCAGTTGTAGCAATTGCTGAATCTTCTCTTCCATTTCCCCACCGCTGTTATCTTCTCTAATATTCGTTAACTCACCCCCTGTTGCCATTGCTTCTTTTGTTTCAATTTCTTCTTGATTATTATGTGTTTTCTTCGGTGTATGTTTTACTTTGCCCATTACAACTTATCGACGTTTCAACTCAACTTCACGACAACTTTTCTATCAACTGCGTAGCTACAACTTTTTATGCGTTGATCTCGACAGCGTCACAACAAACAACTGCTCTCACTGTGACCAACTACGTATGTATATTGACTGTACTGATACAACGCTTCACTGTATGTGTCGTTCAACACTACACACTTTTTGTACAGCTCAGGCAAATATGCGACACTTTTTCTTTTTTTTTATAGGCTAAAAAGCGGTTGAGCCCCCAAATGTAAGAAAGTATTTAATTATATTTTATTTAATTATAAAAAATGAAAATGAATATGATGAAAGTATATCATTAATTTTAAGTTCAACTGGATATTCAACGATATTTCGATCTCGACTTCACGATTCAACTTCTTGACGACTACTGAAAAATGCCAAAAACTGTCGTCTATCTGTCGCCCGTCTCTCTCCTCTCGCATTCAGCAATCATGCATGCACACCAAAGAAACTCCTCCGCCTTACATGTATATATGTTTGTGTTATGTGGTGGCCTGTTTTAACAGGGAAATTTCAAGAAAGTTGATATTCAATATGTATGTACATTTGTATGTGGGCGCATGCAAAGAAAATATATACTTAAGATAAGCTGTCTTTGCCCGCGGAGTTACTGCCGTCCCAATAAAGAATGTTGGTATCTATGTACATTCCAACTGAAACTGCGATTTTCAACATAACGTGTTTGCATTTGTACTTTTCAACATATTGTAACGAATTTACTTGCAAATCCTCTTATTTGCCCTTTTGCTAAGTTCGCATCACTAAACTGTTGAATAAATAACTCCAATATTGAATAATGGTAAATGGCCTTTATTAAAGTACTTCACAATAACGCTTATACTTTGCAACTAGCTGGCTTAATAACCAAACTGATATCTTAAATGAAACTGACTTTCAAAATAATACTGCTATGGCTCGCTAGATAGCGTCTTAATCGAAACTGCTTGATAGCTCAAATCAAACTGAATTCTAGCGCCTCTACGTTTGCTGCCTTTTATACTCTCTGAATTCAACGTTCGCATCTTCTAGGCGCTTCCAGAATCTACTAGTTGCCATCAGCTCTCAAACTTCTCAGCTGTAACTAGAATTGCACGATTTTATAGCTTCTCTCATTGCATAGTTTCAGGAGTATCTCAGATATATGAATGTGTTTGTGCATTGTTTCTCCGCTGATCGTATACGTACATGGTACATATGTGTAGACGCAATTATTGTTTCGTTTCTGTAGATACATAATGATTGATCTATGGATGTGCATGATATCACTGTTTAGCATCGGCTTAGAGATATCAGCACACCTTAGTTTTGCTGATATTCGTAACACTGCCCTCCACCTAAGTCTGATCGTCCCGATCAAACCAATCTCCCGATCTAAACGCAGCTAGCATCTCCAAATGTACCACTCTTCTACTCCGTGGTTTCCCAGTGGGTTGTATGCGGTAGATGGTATCACTGATCATCTTCACAACTTTGTACGAGCCTTCCCAACTGCACCGAATCTTGGATGGAACACCTTTCCGCCGGTGAAGGTTGTAAAACAGTACCAAATTTTTGTTCTCATTGTACCTGCGTTTCTTCTTACTACTCATTGTTCTTGATTGTTCCCTCGCACTCTGTTGTTTGGCCAATGAACTTCTTCGCAGAGCTTGCAGTTGACGGATTGACTTTGCATCATCATTATCGTCTGGACGTTTCACAACAGTAGTGCGCGCTGACTTGAAACCATCCTTGCATTCTTTCTGAAAAATTCTTTCAGTCGTTTTAGTGCGTCCATTACCGTTTGTCGATGCCGGTCTTTTTCTCGCAGGTACTTTTAATTTCGCTTTATTTGGCCCATTCGATCCATCAACCTTTTCTTTTGACTTTCGTGGCCTTTGTCGAGTCTTCTCCACCATTACTCGATTACTACTGAACCCTTTCGCCAACTTAAAGTTAAGTGGTATATTCTGGTTCTCGTAACGCATCACCCTTTTCTGCATATAGATATTGATGTCATGGTCAACCAAGAAGTCCAATCCCAATATGACTTCTTCAACGATCTTCGCCACAACGAATTTGTGTAGAACCGTGACCTTTCCAATCAAGACTTCACATATCACTACTCCCTGAACTTGGTTATACTCGCCAGTGACCGTACGCAACCTTGCTCCAGATAACGGTTTTATTCTCCAATTGACCAAGTCAGATCGGATCAAGAAATGAGATGCGCCCGTATCTACAGTCAGTACACGTTCTTTACCTTCCACATTCCCTCTGACGGTAAGACTGCTCGATTTTCTACCAATTTGCAAGACAGATATCACAGGGCATTCAATAGCTGGAACTAGCTCTCGATCTCTGCCTCTTACTCGCTCTTCCTCATCTCCTCCTGCTCTGCGTTTACGACCACCCACATTATTGGAACTGTTAGGATTGGTACTGCAATAACGTGCAATGTGCCGTGGCTTCCCACATTTAAAGCATTTGACGGCACCATCGTTTTTCTGCTGCGTTCCTTTTAATGCATCCAAAATTGTGTCTACCCAGTCTGGCCTTTCCAGTTCCGCGCGATGAGCTTTGTATGCGAAATGCAGCAATATTCGCTATGAACTATTTCAAGGATGGTTCAGAGAGGTATTACGTAGCCATGGGTATATTCAGAAACAAAATTATTGAGTCTGCTAATTCCACCCTAGCATCGTTTAACACAGTACTGAATTTCAGAGCAATTATAAGTAGACTAGACCAACAATACACAGATAAGAGACCACTATATGTTTTAGGAAATTAGCTGAGCATTCTGAGACAGGATAATTCCACTATTCCAGACTTTTACAACAAGGTTGAAAAACAATTGTCCCTTATAATAAATAAGCAAATTATGAGTCACAGTGATAATATAGTGGCAGCCTTTAACGAACGCGCTAGGGAAAACGCTTTACGCGTATTTATATCAGAACTTCGCCGTCCGTTGTGTGACATCCTATCCTCAGCTAGACCCAAAGACTTGCCTACTGCCCCTGCAATTGCTTAAGAGCTCCAATCCAACCATAGAGTGTCGAATTTGTGGAAGCTTTTGCCGTAGGTAGTGCATTCAAAACAAATAAGCCAACTTCCACAACATCTCAGTACCAATCAATGGAGCGCAATAAGCCTCAGTTTTACGCTCCAACGAAAATACTGCTAACCGGCCAACTCCTATGGAGGTGGATAACGGCACAAGTTTTTATAAGCAGCGTGCTAACATCCAAAACCCTTCCACGTCACAACAACATAAACAATTACATCAGCCTCATAATGGTAAATCTCAGCATTTATCGCCTGTTTTCCCAAATGCGTTCAAACGTCCTTTTAACCAGCAGTATTCAGATCGTTCACCACTAAATAAAATGCAAAGGGTGAACTTTATGGCAAATGGAACAGGGGGTTCGCCAAACGAAGAAGGGTGCTTAGAATTCATTGATAATCTTCAAGAAACTGAGTATGAAAATTAGTTCGATAGTAATTACGTTTTTGATGACTACCACGATAATTACAATAATATGACTACCATTGCAGTATATGATGAAGTAAACTTTTTAAACTAACTTCGCTCCTGCCGTTTATTACAAAAAAAAAAAAAACAAAAAAGGTCAGGAACTCCGCCTTTTAATTGACGCTGGCACATCGAAAAATTACATAAAAGATTTCTCGTTTCTTCAAGGAATAAAGCCTCTGGAAAAATGTTTTAAATTGAAGTCAATAAGGGAGAAAATGTAATTAATTAAAAATGCTTTATTAATATTTCAGACGAAACTTCAACGTTTTACTTACTTCCAAATTTAAGTACGTTCGATGGCATAATAGGGTATGATTTTCTAAGAAAAATTGAAGGCAAGCTTGACACCGTTGAAAAGTATTTATTTTATCGTAATGCTGAAGTTAAATTACAATTTCTTTCGTGTGACGAAGTTAATATGATAACTATAGAAGACGAATCTGTTCCAGCTTCGTATCAAACCCAATTTCGTAAAATTATTAATAACAACATCAATGCTTTTGCCGACCCTAATATACCACTTCCTTTTAATACAACCGTAAAGCCAGAATTCGTACAAATACAAATGAGTCTATATATTGTAAGAGCTACCCATATCCAATGTCCGTAGCGCCATTCATCAATAACGAAATCAAAACTCTTCTTAAAGATGGCATCATAAGAGAGTCGTGTTCTGCATACAATTCCCCAGTACATGTAGTGTCAAAAAAGGTTTTCGATGAAAACGGCAAACCGTAATCGACGTTTGAAAAATAAACGAAAGGACAATTCCGTATCAATATCCCATACCGGATATATCGGTAATACTAGCTAATTTAGGGAATTGGAAATTTTTTGCGACGTTAGATCTGAAGTCTGGATTCCATCAGATTATAATGTGCGAGGAGGATAAGCAAAAAATCGCGTTTAATATTAATAATGGCAAGTACGAATTTTGTCTTCTGTCATTTGGTTTACGGAATGCCCCGCGTATTTTTCAAAGAACCATCGACGATATCATACGCGACGTGATAGGAAAGTATTGTCACGTCTATGTGGATGACATAATTATCACCAGATGAACAGTCCCACTTGAAACACATCGACGATATCCTTCAGAAACTCGAAAAGGCAGGCATGAGAGTGTCACCAGAGAAGTCAAAGTTTTTTAAGACTGAAGTTGAGCTTTTAGGCTTTCAAGTATCTGAAAAGGGAGTCAAAATTTGCCCGAATGAAATATATGACATTCTTAACTACGAAACCCTTAAAACCCTACCAGCACTACGTTCGTTTCTTGGCCTAGCCGGATACTACAGACGTTTTGTAAAGGATTACGCTGCCATCGTAAAATCCTTGAGAGTTTACTTAAGAGGTGAAAATGGACAAGTGGGTACGAGAAATTCTAAAAAAGTTGTAATAAATTTCGGTTGAGAAGCACTACAGGCATTTGAAAGAATAAAACAAATTCTAGCCTATGAAGACGTTCTTTTACAGTACCCCGATTACAATAAACCGTTTGAGCTTACCACGGATGCTTCCAGTGAAGCCTTATGTGCGGTTTTGTCTTAAAGAGGACGTCCAATAACAATGATTTCGCGAACACTTTCCGCCAGTGAGCAGAATTATGCAACCAATGAGCGTGAGCTGCTCGCCATAGTATGGGCAATGAAAAAACTAAGGCATTATTTGTACGGGATTAAGGACATACAAACTTTTACTGACCACCAACCTCTCATATTTGCGATGTCGGAAAAAAATCTCAATGCAAAAATGAAGAGATGGCGCACCTTTGTTGAAGAATTTTCTCCAACTTTTCACTTTAAACCGGGGAAAGATAACAAGGTAGCGGATGCACTGTCAAGACAGTTTTCCAACAAATTAAATGAGACGGTTTCATCTGACGAAACTGTGCACAGTGAAAACTCGTTAACTAACACAATTAAAACTCTGAAATCCCCGGAAAACAAATTGAAAAACCAAATATTAATAACGAAATCTAATACTTTTACCAAAGCCACCAAAATTCTTTTTCAAAAGTTAATTCGCTATACAATTTCTTACGATTCAGTTGAAAGGCTGACATACTACCTAAAAAGTATCGTAAAGAGCAATGTAACGAATGCAATACATTGCGACCTTTCAACTTGTCTGAAATACAAAACCCCCTTATATCTGCATTTCCAGGCATTAAATTTGTCCATACCGAAATTTTGGTTATTGACTTAACCAACAAAGAGGATCAGATGGAAACCATAGCAACAGAGCACAATCGAGCTCATTGCAGTTTAAATGAAAATTTTAGCCAGATATCCAGAGATTTCTTTTTTCCAAATATAAAATAAATGCTTAAAACAATGATTTCCAACTGCAAGGTATGCTTAGAAAACAAATATCAACGAAAGCCGCCTGATCCTGGAATTGGTAAGACTCCAATTCCACATCTCCCTGGTGAAATCCTGCATTTGGACATTTTTATGACCAGTAAACAACTTTTTCTGACATGTGTAGACAAATTTTCCAAATTTGCTGTTGTAAAGCCTATTATATCAAGATCAACCATTGATATAAAGTACCCTTTATTAGAAATCTTATTAGTATTCAATAATACCAAAACCATAGTTTCCGACAACGAAAAGGCATTCCAGTCGAACACAATTAAGGCCCTATTAAGGGATAACTTCTCAATTAACAAATTCTTCATACCAACTCTTCATAGCGAGAGTAATGGTCAAGTGGAAAAATTCCACTCCACACTATTAGAAATAGCACGTTGCATGAAAGAGCAGCAACAAATAGAAGAAACCATCGATTTAGTGCTATTGGCAACATTCAAATATAATTGTAGCATACATTCAGTGACTAGAGCTAGGCCGATTGATGTATTTCATAATTTTTCTGTTGAAACATTGAGCGATATAAGGAAAAAGCTGATGGATACTCAGGAAAAAACTTTATTGAAAAATAATAAAATAATAAAGGGGGTTTTTAAGGCGAAGTAAAAGAGTGGGGAATAAGTTTGACAAGGTATTCTTGAAAAAGTTATATAAAGACGTTGGCACTGCAGTTGTAATAGATGGCAGAAGAAAGACGTTGGCACTGCAGTTGTAATAGATGGCAGAAGAGTCCATAAGAGCAATCTCCGTTAAAAATATATTTCGTCTCCTTTCTTTTAAATTACTTATGACTTTGACGAAAGATACACCGCAACAACACAAAGTGAAAATAATAAAGAAAAGCCATTTCCTAATGTTTCGAATGGTCGCAATATTTAAAAAAATATATTTTAATTAGTAGTAACCTAGATATGAAAATGCTTCCTTAATATATGTCAATACATTTTCTACCAATTAAGATAATCCAAATATTTTCAATTTTTTATGCTGGGTTAAGCTTGCACTTATTTAGTTCAACACTTCAGATCATCATGAGCATCATTATCATCGTCGCACAGAAGATGAGAGTCAGCAAGAGTACAGCACTAATACTATGTTCAAACAGAAAAATAAATTGAGGAAATTTCGATTTGAATTGAGTGCTGTTCATACAACTCGATTTAGCTTACACAATAGTAATTTGATAGCTGGTTGGCTCATCTCTACAGCAAGAACATACCTTTGTTCAGACTGTCAAAATGTGCGTATTGGTATTAGGCGAATGAAATGAAATGAAAACATAAAACTTTGAAATTTTTGTATGTTGTAAGAAAATGTGTTCAATGTTTTGGTTTCATTTTGAGTTTGCCATCTTCTTTTGACAATCCCTACTCCAGTGAAATGAAAGACATAAAATCAGCTGATGAGATGAGCCAACCATATAGTTCAGCCGTGCGTAGCTGACGTTTAAATATACTCAATAAACACACTTTACAATGTTGCATTTGCAGTTTGAAACAATTTATTACGCAATTTTTTTTAAATTGGCAATTTATTATTACAATTTATTATATGACAAATTGCGTAATAAATTGCCCAAATAGTATAAATTGCCAATTTGGTGCGTGTTTGAACCTAGTATAAAAAACAGCATACCAATATGCTCTGTTGCTACGTTGGTTTGTTACAAAAATCGCGCGATTCTTGGGGATATTCCATTATAATAATACCGTAACTCCATTCGCCGAATTCTATCTACCAACAACATCATAAAGACTACAGTTTTAAAGTCTAGTGGTAGTCAAAGTGGTTGAAACATTTAATTGTTAAGTTATCAAGTTGACGTGTAACAAGCTAGTCATATCACCATATTTATGTCGGAAGAAAGCATACTATTTAATGTAATTCAAATCATAGTATTTATTACTATCGTGTACAATTATTTATTCTGCCCCTTTCCACTGGTGGGGGGAATCAAGAAAAATATTGAAAAAAAAGTGGATGATCTTTCCTCTTGAGAATTCGTTTAATTCTAATTCTTTTTAAAAATAAAAAGGTTTACATACAATTTCTTACAAATATGTTCCTATTCTAATTATGTATGTATGTGCGTATGTTAAAAAGGGACTGATCATTAATTTTTATTTCAACGATCAGTGTGTGCATTTATCGCATATGCAAACGTGAAGTGCATATACATATATGTTTGGGTGTGTTTGTACACATGTGTAAATATTCCTATTTCTATTGTATACATTAGATAGCAATGCATTTTAGGCACTTAAGTTGAATCCTAATCAGGGAGAGAAGACCAGCTCTATTGAACTTTAATGTTTATATTTTTATACTAGCCTTTACCCGCGGCCCCGTCCGTAAGGAGAAAATTAAATATATGGGCTATTCACGTTAGCCTGCTTATCAAGTTAAAAATTGTTTTCTGTCTAATGCATTTTATTTTTGTAATTGAGTAAAAAAAAAAATAAATAAATGAGAAGATAACCCCTGATAGGATCCCCAAATGATCCCGAAAATCATCCAGAAATGCCCCGGAAGGGGCACCATTCTAGACTTATCCAGAGAACTACACAGAAATGATCGCGGTATGGTACCAAAATGATCCCGAAATAGTCCCGAAAAATTCCGAAATGACCCTGACGGGCTCCCGGACGGATCTCAAAAACCATTAAGAAAATATCCAGGAAGAGTACCTAAATTATCCCAACATAGTCTAGAAAAAGTACCGAAATGACCCGAGGGGATCCACGGCGGATGGCGAAAACCATACCGAAATGATTCCGGAAAGGTCTCAAAATGATCCCGGAATAGTACGGGAATGACGCCGATGGAATCCCGCACGGATCCAGAAGTGATGCCGGAAAGGTCCCCAAATGATCCCGTATTAGCCCCGAAATGACACCGACGGGATCCCGGATGGATCCCAAAAACCATCCAGAAATGATCCCGAAATGACACTGACGGGATCTCCAACGGAACCCTAAGTGACCCTGACGGGATCCTGGACAGATCCCGATATCAATCTAGGAATGGTCATGGAAGGGTCCCAAAATGATCCCGAAATAGTCTCGGAAAAATCCAGCAATTACCCTGCGGGATCCCGGACGAATCCTGAAAACCATCCTTAAATGATCCCGAAAAAGTCCCGAAATTACCCTGAAGAGGTCCCGAAAACTATCCAGAAATAATGCCGAAAGGCTCCCCAAATGATGCCGTATTAGCCCGAAAAAGTCCCGAAATGACCACGGGGGGATCCCGAACGGATATCGAAAACCATCTAGAAATGATCCCGAAGAAGTCCCGAAATGACCCCGACGGGATCTCCAGCGGAACCCTAAATGACCCTGACGGGATCCCGGACAGATCCCGAAATCCATCCAGGAATGGTCGTGGAAGGGTCCCAAAATGATCACGAAATAGTCTAGGAAAAGTCTAGAAATTACCCTGAGGTATCCCGGACGAATCCTGAAAACCATCCTTAAATGATCCCGAAAAAGTCCCGAAATGACCCCGAGGGGATCCAGGGCGGATCGCGAAAACCATACAGAAATGATTCCGGAAAGGTCTCAAAATGATCCCGAAATAGTCCGGAAATGACCCCGATGGGATCCCGCACGGATCCAGAAATGATCCCGGAAGAGTCCCCAAATGATCCAAAAATTGTCCCGAAATGACCCTGATGGATCAGGCAAACCATCAAGAATTAATGCCGGAAGAATCCCCAAATAATCCCGAAATAATACAGAAAAAGTCATGAAATGACCCCTAAAGGGTCCACAAATGATCCCGAAATAGTCCGAAAAAGTTCCGAAATTACCCTGATGGGTTCCCGTACAGATCCCGAAATCCATCCAGAAGTGATGCCGGAAGGGTCCCCAAATGACCCAAAAATGGTCCCGAAATGACCCTGATGGATGATCCCGAAATAATACAGAAAAAGTCCCGAAATGACCCCGACGGGATCCCGGACGGATCCTGAAAACCAACCAGAAATGATCCCGAAGAAGTCCCGAAATGACCCTGACGGGGTCTCCAACGGAACCCTAAATGACCCTGACGGGATCCCGGACAGATCCCGAAATCCATCCAGGAATGGTCATGGAAGGGTCCCAAAATGATCACGAAATAGTTTCGGAAAAGTTTAGAAATTACCCTGCGGGATCCTGGACGAATCCTGAAAACCATCCTTAAATGATCCCGAAAAAGTCCCGAAATGACACTGACGGGATCCCGAAAACCATCCAGAAATTATGCCGAAAGGCTCCCCAAATGATCGCGAAATAGTCCCGAAATGATGCCGGAATAGTCCCGAAAATGTCCCAAAATAACCCCGACGGGATCCCGAACGGATCCCGAAAACCATTCAGAAATTATCCCGGAAGAGTCCCAAAGTGATCCCGATAAAGTCCCGAAAGAGTCCCTAAATGACCTCGACGGGAGCCCGGACGGATCCCGAAGACCATCCTGAAAAGATGCCGGTAGGTATGCCAAATGATCCCGAAATGACCCCTTCGGGATCCCGAATCCCAAAATAATACCGAAAAAGTCATGAAATGACCCCTAAAGGGTCCCCAAATGATCCCGAAATAGTACCGAAAAAGTCCCGAAATTACCCTGATAGGTTCCCGTACAGATCCCGAAATCCATCCAGAAGTGATGCCGGAAAGGTCCCCAAATGATCCCGTATTAGCCCCAAGAAATTCCCGAAATTACCCCGACGGGATCCCGGACGGATCCCGGAAACAATCCATAAATGATCCCGAAGAAGTCCCGAAATGACCCCGACGGGATCTCCAACGGAAACCTAAATGACCCTGACGGGATCCCGGACAGATCCCGAAATCCATCCAGGAATGGTCACGGAAGGGTCCCAAAATGATCACGAAATAGTCTCGGAAAAGTTTAGAAATTACCCTGCGGGATCCTGGACGAATCCTGAAAACCATCCTTAAATGATCCCGAAAAAGTCCCGAAATAACTCTGACGGGATCCCGAAAACCAATTAGAAATCATGCCGAAAGGCTCCCCAAATGATCCCGTATTAGCCCCAAAAAAGTCCCGAAATGACCCCGTCACGATCCCGAAAACCACCTAGAAATGATGCCGGAAAATACCCCAAATGATCCCTAAATAGTCCCGGAAAAGTCCCAAAATGACCCCGACGGGATCCCAGACGGATCCCTAAAACCATCCAGAAATGATGCCGTTAGGTACGCCAAATGATCCCGAAATTACACCGTCCGGATCCCGGACGGATCACCAAAACCTTCCAGAAATGATGCCGGTAGGTACGCCAAATGATCCCGAAATGACCCCGTCGGAATCTCGAATCCCTAAATAATGCAGAAAAATTTATGAAATGACCCCTAAAGGGTCCCCAAATGTTCCCGAAATAGTCCCGAAATTACACTGATATGTTCCCGTACAGATACCGAAATCCATCCAGAAGTGATGCCGGAAGGGTCGCGAAATGATCCCGTTTTAGACTCGGAAAAGTCCGAAATGACCCCGACGAGATCTCAGACGGATCCCGAAAACCATCCACAAATGATTCCGGTAGGTACGCCAAATGATCTCGAAATAGTCCCGAAATGACCCCGTCACGATCCCGAAAACTTACCAGAAATGATGCCGGAAAGCTCCCCAAATGATTCCCTGAAAATCCCAAAACAACCCCGACGGGATCCCGGACGGATCCCGAAATCATCTAGAAATGATGCAGGAAAATACCCCAAATCATCCCGAAATATTCCCGGAAAATTCCCGAAATGACCCCGACGGGATCCAAGACGGATCCCGAAATCCATCCAGAAATAATGCCGGTACGCCAAATGATCCCGAAATGACCCCGTCGGGATCCCGGACGGATCCCCAAAACCATCCAGAAATGATGCTGTAAGGGTCCCCAAATAATCCCGGATTAGTCGCGAAAAAGTCCCGAAATGACCCCGGCGAGATTCTGGACGGAAACTGAAAGCTATCCAGAAATGATGACGAAAATGCCCCCAAATGATCCTCTAATAGTCCCGAAATGACCCCGATGGGTTCCCGGCGGATCCCCAAAACCATCCAGAAACGATGCCGGAAGGGACCCCAAATGATTCCGAAAAAGTCCCGAAATGACCCCAACGGGATCCCGGACGGATCCCGAAAACTATTCCGAAATGATGCCGAAAATGTCCTCTTAAAGTCCCGAAATGACTCCGACGGGATCCCGAACGGATCCCGAAAACCATGCACAAATAAAGCCGAAATGGTCCCCAAATGATCCCGTATTAGTCGAGAAAAAGTCCCGAAATGACCCCGGCGGGATCCCGAACGTATACCGAAAACCTTCTAGAAATGATGCCGTAAGGTACCCCAAATGATCCCGAAATATTCTCGAATTGACCCTGACGGGATCCCAGACGTATCCCGAAAACCATTAAGAAATGATGCCGGAATATATCCCAAATGATCCCAAAATAGCCCCGACGGGATCCCGGACGGATCCCGAAAACCATCCAGAAATGATGGCGGAGATACCCCAATTATCCCAAAATAGCCCCGAAATGGCCCGGCGGGCTCCCGAACGGATCCCGAAAACAATTCAGAAATTATCCCGGATGAGTCCCAAAGTGATCCCGAAAAAGTTCCGAAAGAGTCCCTAAAGGACCCGGACGGATCCCGAAGACCATCCTGAAAAGATCCCGGAAGGGTCTCGATATGACCCTGACAGGATTACAAATAAGTTGAAGCTAATTATAAAATCATGTTAAAAAGGCGTTGAAGGCCCGTTGAAGCGAATGAAGAGCTATAAACAAACAAACATACAGGTAATGCTAATAAAAGCGTGCTAATAAAAACAAATGAAGTAGGACAGATGGCGGGAGGAGAAGGAGAGCACCACTGATCGTTTTTCCAAAATTGTTTAGATCTCGATCTGTATGAGCCAGATACCAAAAAATTATTGATTTAGGAGAAAATTTGTATTGAGGTATAACAATTTATAAATTTTACACCAGATGGCGAGAGGAGGCGGGAGGGATGGAGGGTGTCCCTGCGCACTTTGTAAGCCCTCGACTTATTTGATCCATTGAGTTTGTAATATTGGTGAAGATCAGAACACGTAAAGTTATAATGTGTAAAAATTTTTAAAAAGTAATTATTCGAAGAGTAATTATTCGAAGGGGTCGTGGGAACCCCTCCCCCCTTTCCATGTTCCAAAAAAATTTCGCTGTTGACTATTGTCTCTGTCCCAAGTTTCATCAAAATCCGTGTAGCCGTTCTGACGTGATTCAGTCACAAAGACGAAAAAATACAATAATTAAATTATAACTGTCCCTAGGGGGCAGGGACCTCCCCCCTTTTCAAAAAAATATAGCTAGTAGATACTTCTAGACTATTGGCTATATGTGTGCCAAATTTCATCCAAATCCGTCCAGCCGTTCTTGCGTGATTGAGTCACAAAGACAATCGTCTGGACAAACATACAAATATCCAAACATCCAAACTTTCCCATTTATAATATACTAGCCTTTACCCGCGGCCCCGCCCGTACGGAGAAAATGAAATATATGGGCTATTTACGTTAGCCTGCTTATCAAGTTATCTGTTTAAAAATTGTTTTCTGTCTAATGCATTTTATTTTTGTAATTGAGTAAAAAAAAAGAACAAAATGAGAAGATACCCCCTGATAGGATCCCCAAATGATCCCGAAATCATCCAGAAAACGCCACGAAATGAAACCGACGCTATCGCGGACGGATCCCGAAAACCATCCAGAAATGCCCCGGAAGGGGCACCATTCTAGACTTATCCAGAGAACCACACAGAAATGATCCCTGAAGGGTACCAAAACGATCCCGAAATAGTCCCGAAAAATTCCGAAATGACCCTGACGGGCTCCCGGACGGATCTCAAAAACCATCCAGAAAATATCCAGGAAGGATACGTAAATTATCCCGACATAGTCCAGAAAAAGGTCCGAAATGACCACGAGGGGATCCACGGCGGATTGCGAAATCCATACAGAAATGATTCCGGAAGGGTCCCAAAATGATCCCGAAGTAGTCCAGAAATGACCCCGATGGGATCCCGCACGGATCCAGAAATGATCCCGGAAGGGTCCCCAAATGATCCCAAAATGGTCCCGAAATGACCCTGATGGATCCGGCAAACCATCAAGAATTGATGCCGGAAGGATCCCCAAATGATACCGAAATAATACAGAAAAAGTCATGAAATGACCCTTAAAGGGTCCCCAAATGATCCCAAAATGGTCCGAAAAAGTCCCGAAATTACCCCGACGGGATCCCGAAGTCCATCCAGAATTGATGCCGGAAAGGTCTACAAATGATCCCGTATTAGCCCCGAAAAAGTCATGAAATTACCCCGACGGGATCGCCAAAAGCCATCCAGAAATGATCCCGAAGAAGTCCCGAAATGACGCCGACGGGATCCCGGACGGATCCCGAAAACCATGCAGAAATGATCCCGAATAAGTCTCGAAATGACCCTGACGGGATCTCCAACGGAATCCTAAATGACCCTGACGGGATCCCGAACAGATTCCGAAATCCATCCAGGAATGTTCATGGAAGGGTCCCAAAATGATCGCGAAATAGTCTCGGAATAGTCCAGAAATTACCCTGCGAGCTCCCGGACGAATCCTGAAACCATCCTTAAATGATCCCAAAACAGTCCCGAAATGACGCCGACGGGATCCCGGACGGATCCCGAAAACCATGCAGAAATGATCCCGAATAAGTCTCGAAATGACTCTGACGGGATCTCCAACGGAATCCTAAATGACCCTGACGGGATCCCGGACAGATCCCGAAATCCATCCAGGAATGGTCATGGAAGGGTCACAAAGTGATCCCGAAATAGTCTCGGAAAAGTCCAGAAATTACCCTGCGGGATCCCGGACGAATCCTGAAAACCATCCTTAAATGATCCCGAAAAAGCCCCGAAATGACTCTGGCGGGATCCCGAAAAACATTTAGAAATCATGCCGAAAGGCCCCCCAAATGATCCCGTATTAGCCCCAAAAAAGTCCCGAAATGACCCCGGCGGGATCCCCAACGGATACCGAAAATCATCTAGAAATGATGAAGGAAGGTACCCCAAATGATCCAGAAATAGTCCCGGAATGACCCCGACGGGATCGCGGACGGATCCCGAAAACTATTCAAAAATGATGCCGGAAATATCCCCAAATAATCTCCTAAAAGTCCCGAAATTAGTCCGACGTGATCCTGGACGGATCCCGAAAACCACCTAGAAATGATGCCGGAAAATACCCCAAATGATCCCGAAATAGTCCCGAAATGACCCCGACGGGATCCCGAACGGATCCCGAAATCATCTAAAAATACCCCAAATGATCCCGAAATAGTCCCGGAAAAGTCCCGAAATGACGCCGACGGGATCCCAGACGGATCCCGAAAACCATCCAGAAATGATGCCGGTAGGTACGCCAAATGATCCCGAAATGACCCCGTCGGGATCTCGAATCCCAAAATAATGCAGAAAAAGTCATGAAATGACCCCCAAAGGGTCCCCAAATGATCCCGAAATAGTTCCGAAATTACCCTGATATGTTCCCGTACAGATGCCGAAATCCATCCAGAAGTGATGCCGGAAGGATCCCCAAATGATCTCGAAATAGTCCCGGAAAAGTCCCGAAATGACCCCGACGGCATCCCGGACGGATCCCAAAAACCATCCAGAAATGATGCCGGTAGGTACGCGAAATGATCCCGAAATGACACCGTCGGGATCCCGAATCCCAAAATAATATAGAAAAAGTCATGAAATGACCCCTAAAGGGTCCCCAAATGATCTCGAAATAGTCCAGAAATGACCCCGTCACGATCCCAAAACCTATCCATAAATGACGCCGGAAAGCTCACCAAATGATCCCCTAAAGGTCCCAAAATGACCCCGACGGGATTCTGGACGGATCCTGAAAATTATCCAGAAATGGTGACGAAAATGTCCCCAAATGATCCTCTAATAGTCCCGAAATTACCCCGATGGTATCCCGGGCGGATTCCGAAAACCATCCAGAAATGATGGCGGAAGGTACGCCAAATGATCCCGAAATGACCCCGTCGGCATCCCGGACGGATTCCCAATACCATCCAGAAATGATGCCGGAAGGGTCCCCAAATTATTCCGTATTAGTCGAGAAAAAGTCCCGAAATGACCCCGGCGGGATCTCAGATGGATCCCGAAAACCATCCACAAATGATGCCGGTAGGTACGCCAAATGATCCCGAAATGACCCCGTCGGGATCCCGGACGGATTCCCAAAACCATCCAGAAATGATGCCGGAAGGGTCCCCAAATGATCCCGTATTAGTCGCGAAAAAGTCCCGAAATGACCCCGACGAGATTCTGGACGGATCCTGAAAATTATCCAGAAATGGTGACGAAAATGTCCCCAAATTATCCTCTAATAGTCCCGAAATGACCCCGATGGGATCCCGGGCGGATCCCGAAAACCATCCAGAAATGATGCCGGAAGGGACTCCAAATGATTCCGAAAAAGTCCCGAAATGACCCCGACGGGATCCAGGACGGATGCCGAAAACTATCCAGAAACGATGCCGAAAATGTCCCCTAAAAGTCCCGAATGACTCCGACGGGATCCCGGACGGATCCCAAAAACCATCCAGAAATGATGCCGAAAGGGTCCCCAAATTATTCCGTATTAGTCGAGAAAAAGTCCCGAAATGACCCCGGCGGGATCTCGAACGGATACCGAAAACCTTCCAGAAATGATGCCGGAAGGGACTCCAAATGATTCCGAAAAAGTCCCGAAATGACCCCGACGGGATCCCGGACGGATCCCGAAAACCATCCAGAAATGATGCCGGAAGGGCCCCCAATGATCCCAAAATGGTCCCGAAATAACCCTGATGGATCCGGCAAACCATCAAGAATTGATGCCGGAAGGATCCCCAAATGATCCGGAAATAATACAGAAAAAGTCATGAAATGACCCCTAAAGGGTCCCCAAATGATCCCGAAATAGTCCCGAAAAAGTCCCGAAATTACCCTGATAGGTTCCCGTACAGATCCCGAAATCCATCCAGAAGTGATGCCGGAAAAGTCCCCAAATGATCCCGTATTAGCCCCGAAAAAGTCCCGAAATGACACCGACGGGATCCCTGATGGATCCCAAAAACCATCCAGAAATGATCCCGAAAGACACTGACAGGATCTCCAACGGAACCCTAAATGACCCTGATGGTATCCTGGACAGATCCCGAAATCAATCCAGGAATGGTCATGGAAGGGTTCCAAAATGATCCCGAAATAGTCTCGGAAAAGTCCAGAAATTACCCTGCGGGATCCCGGGCGGATCCGGAAAAACCATCCAGAAATGATGCCGGAAGGGACTCCAAATAATTCCGAAAAAGTCCCTAAATGACCCCGACGGGATTCAGGACGGATGCCGAAAACTATCCAGAAATGATGCCGAAAATGTCCCCTAAAAGTCCCGAATGACTCCGACGCGATCCCGGACGGATCCCGAAAACCATCAAGAAATGATGCCGAAAGGGTCCCCAAATTATTCCGTATTAGTCGAGAAAAAGTCCCGAAATGACCCCGGCGGGATCCCGAACGGATACCGAAAACCTTCCAGAAATGATGCCGGAAAGTACCCCAAATGATCCCGAAGTAGTCCCGAAATGACCCCGATGGTATCCCGGGCGGATCCCGAAAACCATCCAGAAATGATGCCGGAAGGTACGCCAAATGATCCCGAAATGACCCCGTCGGGATCGCGGACGGATTCCCAATACCATCCAGAAATGGTGCCGGAAGGGTCCCCAAATTAGTCCGTATTAGTCGAGAAAAAGTCCCGAAATGACCCCGGCGGGATCTCAGATGGATCCCGAAAACCATCCACAAATGATGCCGGTAGGTACGCCAAATGATACCGAAATGACCCCGTCGGGATCCCGGACGGATTCCCAAAACCATCCAGAAATGATGCCGAAAGGGTCCCCAAATGATCCCGTATTAGTCGCGAAAAAGTCCCGAAATGACCCTGACGAGATTCTGGACGGATCCTGAAAATTATCCAGAAATGGTGACGAAAATGTCCCCAAATGATCCTCTAATAGTCCCGAAATGAACCCGATGGGATCCCGGGCGGATCCCGAAAACCATCCAGAAATGATGCCGGAAGGGACTCCAAATGATTCCGAAAAAGTCCCGAAATGACCCCGACGGGATCTAAGACGGATCCCGAAAACTATCCACAAATGATGCCACAAAGGTCCTCAAATGATCCCCTAATAGTTCCGAAATGACCCTGACGGGATCCCGGACGGATCCCGAAAACCATTATGAAATGATGCCGGAATATATCCCAAATGATCCCAAAATAGCCCCGACGGTATCCCGGACAGATCCCGAAAACCATCCAGAAATGATGCCTTAAATGACCCCAAATGATCCCAAAAATTCCCGAAATGATCCCGGCGGGATGCCGGAAGGATCCCGAAAACTCTCCAGAAATGATGCCGAAAGGGTCCCCAAATGATCTCGTATTAGTCGAGAAAAAGTCCCGAAATGGCCCCGACGGGATCCCGGACGGATCCCGAAAACCATCCAGAAATGATGCCTTAAGAGACCCCAAATGATCCCAAAAAGTCTCGAAATGATCCCGACGGTGTAACAGAGCCCTAACAAATAATAAAATATCACCCTGTGTGCAAGTTGCTGCAACACCCGCTGTCTACCCACGGGTGTGGAACAACTTGAACACAGAGCAATTCGTCTCTGAATAATTGAATTATTAAAAAAGATTGGACATCAACACACCAATTGCGAGCAATCTAAAACTATAATATTTAAAAACCCAAAAAAATAAAAAACTAATGTAATGGTTTTAAAATTATTTATTTAAACGCAGAAACTAGAACTGACATAAATAAAAGTACTGAAACCATATATTAAAATACTGTGTTTGGGGTTGGGTGTATTATGTGGAGTGCGTTGCGCGTGCAAAGCGCACGTCCATTTTTCGGAGGTTTACAAAATGAGCCTTATATGGCGACCGTGACAAAGGTATGTGGTGGAACTTTTTATGAAATATGTGGAAAGTGGCAGTGGCAGTGAAGATGCATAGTTGGATAAAACAAAGTAAAGAAAATAATAAAATCGACTTAAGACTACAACAGGTATAAGGCCAAAATGGAAAATTTTTCATACAACAACGCTAGTAATTAACGGACTAAAACCCACGCCACTAGCCAATTGTACAACACCGCCATTTTTAAAGTCCACCACCACCACCAGCATTAACATCGAGACCAGCAGCGGCAGCGCCGGCGAAGACCACCAGAAACAACTCCGGCATCAGCAGCATTGGCGACGACAGCGGCAGCGGCAGCATTTACGGTGGAGCAGTCAAAAGTATAATATATATATGTAGTTAACAAATTTTTGCCTACGTTTTTTTATAACACATATAGAAAACAGAAAAATTTTTTATGCGGTGCGTTATAATATATATACATATTGGATTTTTTTAAAAGTGGTGCGTTCTACATTTAACTACTTCGGTTTTCAACAATTTAAATTTTCGAAGACTGTTGAACTTGATAAGCAGCTTGTAACGTGTAAATTTTGGAATTTTGATATAAAAAGTGTTGGAAACAAAAAAATCAATTAAACCTTTTTTTTTTGAAATATGCGGTGGTTCCGATAAAAACCAATTAAAATTTTTTGAATATGCGGTGGTTCCATTAAAAACCAATTCAATTTTTTTTATATAAAGCGGTGCGTGAAAATATACGATTTTTTTTCACAAAGCGGTGCGTCTGTGAATATAAATGGATTTTTTTGAACAAGTTACAACAATTTTGAAATTTTTACCAACTAATACCTATATACTTTTGTGCAAAGTTTAAATTCTATTACTTCTTAAAGATTTTTCTATACAAGTATAATGCAGTTTCAATTAATTCTTCTAATAAATTGTTACAAAATTTTTTTTCTTTTCCCTCAACACTTCAGCTTCAAATATAAATTCAACATTCAAACAATTGCTTCATTAATTTCATATGTACAATCTTAGAAGTGGTAAACAAATGCAAAAAACTTCAGATTCAGAATCCGATTCCGATAAATCAGCCTCCAGCTACGAAAGTTTAACTTCATCTTCGACCGATAAAGTCACCAAACAGGAAAATAAATTATCGTTGTCAGCAGATTTCCCAGGCTTCGAAGATTCTTCCAGTAAAAATTTAACTTCTAATTTAGTTTCACATCTTAACGATTCAAATAGTGAAATATTAACTTCAACTTCTTCTACTTTAAAATCAGACCTTAACGATCCAAATAGTACAAACGTGGCCTCACATTCTGCTAATTCAGCTCCAGATCTTAACGATCAAATCATGGCAACACCAGAGGATAAGAGAATTTTTATTAACACATGTGCTAATTCTATTAGAGAAAACTACAGTGGTGATCCCCTTGCATTTGATTCTTTTATAGACAAAATCGCATTACTTGAACAATTCGCTACTGCAGATTTAACCGATACTTTTATAGCAGATCCGGCCACACAAATACTAAAACAATTGCATAAGTGTGTGTAAAAATTGAGTGACAACTCCCCACGGTGTGCTAAAAGAAAATGTGGATTGTGAAGTTCGAAATTAAAAAGGACTCTGGTTATTTGATTTCAAGATAATCCTAACAATATTTATTTATATTCATATAACTAAGAACGTGGAGGTCGAGCTAGCCAGATAAAACTTTTTTATAAAAGAAGGTATGGTGTTTCTTCAATGCAAAATTTACTTAAAAAACACTTTAATTAATTATTAATATTTAAATTGTCAATATTAATATGTATGTTCAAAGGAACTTAATAATACTAACTAAAACGTATTAAAAGTCACTTCAACATTGCAACATATTGTTTTTATTATGTGCCCAAAAAGTAGCATGGACTTTTCCTTTTGCATTCACTGTTGATTTTAGTGAGTGACAAGCGAAAGCAAACGATCGTGATCGCACATCGTTAGTGTCTGTGTGAAAATACGAACTCAAATTGCACAATGTGCAACTTTTGGCCGGCCCTGTTTTATAGCGTTCTTAAAATCAAAATTAGAGGGTAAAGCCCGTGAAGCAATACCGACACAAGTAACTTCAGTCAATGAAATTAAAACAGCTCTACGTAATAGGATCAAACCAGACAACTCGAAAGTTGTAGCAGGGAGAATTGCAGCGTTGTACGGTAACAGTTATACAGATTTTGCCAAAAAAGTTGAAGATTTAGCTGACTCACTTGAGCGGTTTCTTATTATTGAAGGGATCACTCAAGCAAAAGCTCACGAAATGGCAGTCGAACAAACTGTTAACGTGTGTCGTTTAAATGCAAAATCAAATTTAGTAAAAACCATTCTAGCTTCAACGGCATTTACTGATCCGAAAGACGTAGTAGCAAAATTAATTGTAGAACAAACAACGAAGTAACTGAACGTCAGGTTTTAGCTTTCCGATCACGTGGTAACAGCACATTCAGAAATTCACGTGGTAGTTATCGAGGCTTTTACCCAAACCGCGGTTATACTGGTTATAGAAATAATAATAAGAGTTCATTTTCATACAATAGTAACTATAACGGCAACAATAATCAAAGATATAGGAATTATAACGGAAACAGATACCAGAGTAACAACAATAGTAATACACGTCCAAATTCCAATGCAAATACAAATAGCAGTAACAATAGAGGTAACAATTCAAGATCATTCAACGGTAGAGGTAGAAACGTAAACGTTCGCGCTTTAAACGCCAGCGCCCCTCAGGAGCGAACACTGGGGGAGGACGAACTAAGCCAGTAAGCGAACTTCCCTCACCAATAGGCATCTATTGTTTAAATTTAAATTACTCTGATTTCATTGAATTACAACTTAACGAGTCACAAAAATTGTGTTCTTTCCTAGTAGACACTCAAGCGGACATTTCTTTAATAAAGATATCATGTTTAGACAGAAATATTTCCTTAAATACGAACGACATTATTAACATTACCGGTGTCACTTCTAATTCAGTTTCTACTTTAGGTAAAATTACAGAAAATTTAAATTTTTCAAACTTTTCTATTAAACATACTTTACATGTAGTAAATGAAGACTTTAATATTCCATCCGATGGCATACTGGGTAAAGATTTTCTGAAAATTAACAAATGCATTATTAATTATGAAAGAAATAGTATTTCCTTTTGGGTAGGTAATGAAAAAGTTGCGACACCAATCCTGCACGGAAAAGAAAGCGACAGTTGTATCATTCCTCCAAGATGCGAAATATTCATACTTTTTGATTTAGGAGATTCACCTGATCCACTTTTCGTGGACTCGCAGGAAATTGAAAAAGGTGTTTTCACAGCTAGGTGCATTGTTAATTCCAGTAACCCTATAATTAAAGTTATAAATACCACAGATTATATAAAGTATGTGAAGAGAAAAAGTATTAGGATAGAAAAACTTTCAAACTACAATGTTTATACAATTAACAAGACAGAAACAGAAGACAAACGTACGAAAAAACTAATTTCAATTTTAAAAAATCAAATACCTCAACATGCTCCAAGTAAATTACTTGACCTTTGCATAGACTATGCCGACATTTTCGTTCTTGACACGGACAAAATGACTTTAAATAACTTCTACGAACAAAAATTAAGACTGACAGACAACGAACCGGTATATGTTAAAAATTATAGATTGCCATACTCTGAACCCAGTTATTCGAATTACAATAGTCCTTTGATTGTAGTCCCAAAGAAAGATACTAATGTTCAAAAAGCTTATCGTATGTGCGTAGATTTTCGCGCAGTAAACAAAAAACTCATTGCTGATAAATTCCCACTCGCTAGAGTTGACGATATTTTAGACAATCTCGGTAGAGCAAAGTATTTTTCCACATTAGATCTTTTTTCAGGATTTCATCAAATCCCCTTGCATCCTGACTCTCGTGACATTACGTCTTTCAGGACTGACCGTGGCGCATTTAGATGGAAAGTGCTTATATTCGGTTTAAACATAGCACCAAATTCAATCTCACGAATGATGACAATGGCTTTTTCGGGTATACCACCCAACGTCGCATTTTTGTACGTCGACGATATTATCGTCATAGGTTGTAGTGAAGCACACCACATTAAAAACCTTTCAAAAGTTTTCGATACTTGTAGGTCTTTTAATCTCAAACTTAACCCAAATAAGTGCAACTTTTTACGACCAGAAGTTACATTTTTAGGTCACAAATGTTCAGCCAAACGTTTGTTGCCAGACGACTCTAAAATAATCGCAGTTAAAAAATATACAAAACCGACTGATAAAGACGCGGTACGACGACTCGTCGCGTTTGCAAACTATTACAGACGGTTTATACCTAATTTTGCGTCTCAGGCAGCGCCTCTAAATCGATTAAGCAGAAAAAGGGTTGAATTTGTATGGGATGTTGAATGCGAAAGAGCATTTTTATCTTTGAAAGCATCGTTACTTTCACCAAAATTACTTCAATATCCAGATTTTACTAAACAATTCATTATTACCGTTGATGGTTTCACAACTGGATGTGGCGCTATTTTGAGTCAAGAACAACAGGGTAGTGATTTACCAATTTGTTTCGCTTCTAAAGCATTTAATAAAGCCGAACAGAAAAAACCCATTATAGAATTAGAGCTTTTAGCTATTTACTTTGCAATCAAGCAATTTCGACCATACGTTTATGGTACCCATTTCATTGTAAAATCAGACCATAGACCTCTAGTATACTTATTCAACATGAAAGACCCATCTTCAAAACTTTCAAGAATAAGACTGGAACTATCTGAATATAACTTTACTATAGTTTATATAAAGGGTAAATCAAACGTTTGTGCTGATGCACTATCGCGTATCACAATGGATGAGATTAAAGAAGCTAACAAACAAATTTTAGCACAACAGACAAGATCAATGACAAAACGGCAAAACGACAATAACCTTCCTAGGAAAACAGACAAAAATGACGAAAAACAAATTACTGTACATGTTTACGACAAATTTTCATTTAATTTTTCGAAAAAAGTTCCACGAATAAGATCTGCAATTACGTACGATAAAAATAATAAAACAACAAATTTAAGAACTTTTGCGCATATTAAACATAAGAAACTCGAGTTACTTAGTTTTGAGCTTGTTAACGAAATAATGACTTTAGAGAAATTACTTTCGAGGCTTGAATCAGAAGCCGGCAATCGCAAGATTAAGAAAATGAATGGCCTAAAAACGATACTTTGTTCGAACATTATACTATTACAAATTTCAAAAATATTGGAAATAAAATTTTAAAATCAATATATAATATATAATCAATACCTGGTAACAGTCGCTGTGCCAGACAAATCGGCAAAAACAATCGCTTCAACAATTTTTGAAGGATTCATTTTAACATACGGCACAATGAATACCATAAAATCAGACTAAGGTACTGAATTTAAAAATGAATTATTCGAAAAATTAACAAAGCTTTTAAATATTCAACATAATTTTTCAACTGCATACCATCACGAAACGTAATCATAGAGTTTTTAATGAATACTTACGTGCATATTTAAAAGATACTTTTTCTGATTGGGATGTTTATTTAAAATACTTTACTTTCCTACACAATACTACGAGTAGCACAGTTTTCGACAATCAGTTGTCTCCTTTCGAGTTAGTTTTTGGGAAAAAGGCTACTTTGCCTAATGAATTGACAAAAGAAAAAATTGACCCAATTTATAATGTCGAAAACTATGCCAAAGAAGTTAAGTTTAGGATGCAGAAAACGCACAAAATGGCACAAAATCCAATAAATAAAAATAAATTACAAAGTAAAAATCTGTACCATAAAACGGCACGACCTTTAATTGTAAAAATCGGAGATAAAGTACTTTTACAGAAAGAACCAAATCATAAACACGAAAATATTTATCAAGGTCCGTTTATTATAACCAAATTAACGAACCTAACGTAACTATTTTCGATGAAGTTAAAAATAAAGAAAAAGTTTTACATAAAAACCGCCTAAGTGAAGTAAATTAACATTACTTCAATATTTATACTTCGAATTTGATTGAAAAACAAATCCAAAATTTTCTTACTAACATTTAAGCAGCCACGAAGGCTTAAAAAACTGTTAAAACAAAAAAAAAGAGAAAATAACACAAATTTTCTATATACAAAAAAAAAAAAACCATTTCATAAAAATTGTTCACAACACAAAAAATACATATTTAATATGTAACAGAAATGTAAAACTTTAAATTGAATATATCAAACATAAATACTTACAAAGAAACATTCAACATATATTGTAGTAAGTTAAAATGTTATTAATATTTATAGCTTTTATTTAAGTTACAATGAACTACAAGAATGTAACTACAATTTGAGTATTATAAGTATAAAATCTATTTCAATAAGTAGCAAAAATGGTTCCGAACCAACGAATTCAAAAGGGGAGGAACACCCTAATATAAATATATATTCGCTTGTTCGCAACAATTTTTAGAAGATTTTGGCCAAAGAAGAATGTGACAAAATTGATCACTTTGTCAATTCTTCTGTTCCCCAAAAAGGATGATGTAACAGAGCCCTAATAAATAATATCACCCTGTGTTCAAGTTGCTGCAACATCCGTTGTCTACCCACGGGTGTGGAACAACTTGAACACAGAGCAATTCGGTTCTGAATAATTGAATTATTAAACAAGATTGGACATCAACACACCAATTGCGAGCAATCTAAAACTATAATATTTAAAAACCCAAAAAAATAAAAAACTAATGTAATTGTGTTAAAATTATTTATTTAAACGCAGAAACTAGAACTGACATAAATAAAAGTACTGAAACCATATATTAAAATACCGTGCTTGGTGTTGGCTGTTTTATGTGGAGTGCGTTGCGTGTGCAAAGCGCACGTCCATTTTTCGGAGGTTTACAAAATGAACCTTATAACGGGATCCCGGACGGCTCCCGAAAACCATCCAGAAACGATGCCGAAAGGGACCCCAAATGATCCTGAAAAAGTTCCGAAATGACCCCGACGGGATCTCGGACGAATACCGAAAACCATCCAGAAATGATGCCGGTAGGTATACCAATGATCGTTTTTCCAAAATTGTTTAGATCTCGATCTGTATGAGTCAGATACCAAAAATTATTGATTTAGGTGAAAATTTGTATTGAGATATAACAATTTATAAATTATGCACCAGAGGGCGTGAGAAGGGGGGAGGGATGGAGGGTGTCCCTGCGCACTTTGTAAGCCCTCGACTTATTTGACCCATTGAGTTTGTAATATTGGTGAAGGTCAGTATACGTAAAGTCATAATATGTACAAATTTTTAAAAAGTAATTATTCGAAGGGGTCGTGGGAACCCCTCCCCCCTTTCCATGTTCCAAAAAAAATTCGCAGTAGACTATTGTCTCTGTCCCAAATTTTATCAAAATCTGTGTAGCCGTTCTGGCGTGATTCAGTCACAAAGACGAAAAAAAACAATAATTAAATTATAACTGTCCCTAGGGGGCAGGGACCTTGCCTCTTTTCAAAAAAATATAGCTAGTAGATCCTTCTAGACTATTGGCTATATGCGTGCCAAATTTCATCCAAACGCGTCCAGCCGTTCTTGCGTGATTGAGTCACAAAGACAATCGTCTGGACAAACATACAAACATCCAAACTTTCCCATTTATAATATACTAGCCTTTACCCGCGGCCCCGTCCGCAAGGAGAAAATGAAATATGTGGGCTATTCACGTTAGCCTGCTTATAAAGTTATCTGTTTAAAATTTTTTTTCTGTCTAATGCATTTTATTTTTGTAATTGAGTAAAAAAAAGAACTTTATGAGCTGATAACCTGATAGGATCCCAAAATGATAACGAAATTATCCAGAAAAAGCCACGAAATGACCCCGACGCTATCGCGGACGGATCCCGAAAACCATCCAGAAACGCCCCGGAAGTGTTGCCAAAAGTTCCCGAAGTAGTCCCAAAAAAACCCGAAATGACAACGACACGATTCTAGACTTATCCAGATAACCACACAGAAATGATGCCTGAAGGGTACCAAATTGATCCCGAAATAGTCCCGAAAAAGTTCCGAAATTACCCTGACGGGCTCCCGGACGGATCTCAGAAACCATCCAGAAAATATCCAGGAAGGGTCCCTAAATTATCCCGACTAACTCCAGAAAAAGTTCTGAAATGGCTCCGAGGGGATCGCGAAAACCATACAGAAATGATTCCGGAAGGATTCCAAAATGATCCCGAAATAGTCCGGAAATGACCCTGACTTGACCCCGAAAGGATCCCGAAAACTATCCAGAAATGATGCCGGAAATGTCCTCAAATGATCACCTAATAGTTCCGAAAAGACCCTGACGGGATCCCGAACGGATCCCGACAACTATCTAGAAATGATGCCGAAAGGGCCCGCAAATGATCCCGTATTAGTCGAGAAAAAGTCCCGAAATGAACCCGACGGGATGCCGGACGAATCCCAAAAACCAGCCAGAAATGATGCCGGAAGGGACACCAAATGATCCCGAAAAAGCCCCGCAATAATTCCGACGGGATCCTGAGCGGATACCAAAACCATCCAGAAGTGATGCCGAAAAGGTCCTCAAATGATCACCTAATAGTCCCAAAATGACCCTGACGGCATCCCGGACAGATCCCGAAATCCATCCAGAAATGATCTTGGGAGGGTCCCAAAATTATCCCGAAATAGTCTGGGAAAAGTCCAGAAATTACCCTGACGGATACCGGACGAATCCTGAAAACCAATCTTAAATGATGCCGAAAAAGTCCCGAAATGACCCTGATGGGACCCGGAAAGGATCCCGAAAACTAACCAGAAATGATGCCGGAAAGGTCCTCAAATGATCTCCCAATAGTTACGAAAAGACCCTGACGGGATCCCGAACGGATCCCGACAACTATCCAGAAATGATACCGAAAGGGCCCGCAAATGATCCCGTATTAGTCGAGAAAAAGTCCCGAAATGACCCCGACGGGATGCCGGACGAATCCCAAAAACCATCCAGAAATGATTTTGGAAGGGACCCCAATGATCCCGAAAAAGTCCCGCAATTATTCCGACGGGAATCTGAACGGATACCGAAAACCATCCAGAAGTGATGCCGGAACGGTCCTCAAATGCTCACCTAATAGTCCCAAAATGACCCTGAGGGCATCCCGGACAAATCCCGAAATCCATCCAGAAATGATCTTGGGAAGGTCCCAAAATGATCCCGAAATAGTCTCGGAAAAGTCCAGAAATTACCCTGACGGGTTCCCGGACGAATCCTGAAAGCCATCCTTAAATGATCCCGAAAAAGCCCCGAAATGACCCTGACGGGATCCCGAAAGGATTCCAAAAACTATCCAGAAATGATGCCGGAAAGGTCCTCAAATGATCCCCTAATAGTTCCGAAATGACCGTGACGGGATCCCGAACGGATCCCGACAACTATCCAGAAATTATGCCGAAAGGGTCCGCAAATGATCCCGTATTAGTCGAGAAAAAGTCCCGAAATGACCCCGACGGGATCCCGGACGAATCCCAAAAACCATCCAGAAATGATGCCGGTAGGTATCCCAAATGATTCCTAAATAATCCCGAAATGACCTCGTCGGCATCCCGGACGGATACCGAAAATTATCCAGAAATGATGCCGGAAAGGTCCACAAATGATCCCCTAATAGTCGCGAAATTACACTGATGGGATCCCGAAAGGATCCCGAAAACCATCCAGAAATGATGCCGGAAGAGCCCTCAAATGATCCCGAAAAAGTCCCCAAATGACCCCGACCATATCCCGGACGGATCACGAAAACCATCCAGAAATGATGCCGGAAGAGCCCCCAAATTATCCCGAAAAAGTCCCCAAATGACCCCGACGAGATCCCGCACGGATCCCGAAAACCATCCAGAAATGATGCCGGAAGAGCCCCAAATGATCCCGAAGTAGTCCGGAAATGACCCAGATGGGATCCCGCACAGATCCAGAAATGTTCCCGGAAGGGTCCAAAAACTATCCCGGAAAAGTAACAAAAAATCCCGAAATGGCTCCTACGGCATCCCGGACGGATCCAGAAATGATCTCGAAAGGGTCCCCAAATGATCCCGAAATAAAACAGAAAAAGTCACGAAACGACCCCTAGAGGATCCCCAAATGATCCCGTATTAGCCCCAAAAAAGTCCCAAAATGACCCTGACGGGATCCCGAAAGGATTCCGAAAACAATACAGAAATGATGCCGGAAAGGTCCTCAAATGATCCCCTAATAGTCCCGAAATGACCGTGACGGGATCCCGACAACTATCCGGAAATAATGCCGAAAGGGTCCGCAAATGATCCCGTATTAGTCGAAAAAAAGTCCCGAAAGGACCACGACGGGATCCCGGACGAATCCCAAAAACCATCCAGAAATGATGCCGGTAGGTATCCCAAATGATCCCGAAATAGTCCCGAAATGACCTCGTCGGCATCCCGGACGGATCCCGAAAATTATCCAGAAATGATGCCGGAAAGGTTCCCAAATGATCCCCTAATAGTCCCGATATTACCCTAATGGGATCCCGGACGGATCCCGAAAACCATCCAGAAATGATGCCGAAAGGGTTCCCAAATGATCCCGTATTAGTCGCGAAAAAGTCCCGAAATGACCCCGACGGGATCCCGGACGGATCCCGAAAACCATCCAGAAATGATGCCGAAAGGGTTCCCAAATGATCCCGTATTAGTCGCGAAAAAGTCCTGAAATGACCCCGACGGGGTCCCGGACGGATCCCGAAAACCATCCAGAAATGATGCCGGATGAGCCGCAAAATGATCCCGAAAAAGTCCCCAAATGACCCCGACGAGATCCCGGACGGATCCCGAAAACCATCCAGAAATGATGCCGGAAGAGCCCCCAAATGATCCCGAAAAAGTCCACAAATGACCCCGACGATATCCTGGACTGAACCCGAAAACCATCCAGAAATGATGCCGGAAGAGCCCTCAAATGATCCCGAAAAAGTCCCCATATGACCCCGACGAGATCCCGCACGGATCCCGAAAACCATCCAGAAATGATGCCGGAAGGGTCCCCAAATGATCGCGAAATAGTCCCGAAATGATTCCGGAATAGTCCCGAAAATATTCCAAAATAACCCCGACGGGATCCCGTAAACTATACAGAAATGATCCCGGAAGGGTCCCAAAATGATCCCGAAATAGTCCCGAAAAAGTCCCGAAATTACCCCGGCGTAATCCCGGACCGATCCCGAAAACCATCCAGAAATGATCCCGGAAGGGTCTCGATATGACCCTTACGGGATTACAAATAAGGTGAAGCTAATTATAAAACCATGTTAATAAGGCAGCAGGCGCATTGGAGCGAATAAAAAGTTAGATAGAAACATACAGGTAAAGCTAATAAAAGCGTGCTAATAAAAACAATTGATGGAGGGCGGACTGCGGGAGTAGAGGAGAGGACCACTGATCGTTCCTCCAAAATTGTCTAGATCTCGTTCTGTATGTCCCAGATACCAAAAACTATTGATTTAGGAGAAAATTTAGATTGAGTTATAACAATTTGTGGATTTTACACCAGAGGGGGAGATAAAGGGGGGCGGGCGGAGGGTGTCACTGCTTACTTTGTAAGCCCTCGACTTATTTGACCGCTTGAGTCTGTGATATTGGTAAAGGCCAGTATACGTAAAGTTATAATGTGTAAAAATTATGAAAAATAATTTCTCGAAGGGTCGTGGGACCCCCACCCCTCTTTCCATGTTCGAAAAAAATTTCGCTAGTAGACTACTGTCTGTGTCCCAAATTTCATCAAAATCCGTGTAGCCATTCTGGCGTGATTCAGTCGCAAAGAAGAAAAAATATAATAATTAAATTATAACTGTTCCTAGGGGGCGGGGACCACGCCCCTTTTGAAAAATATATAGCTAGTAGATCCTTCTAGACTATTGGCTATATGTGTGCAAAATTTCATCCAAATCGGTCCAGCCGTTCTTGCGTTATTGAGTCACAAAGACAAACGTCTGGACAAACATCCAAACATCCAAACATCCAAACATCCAAACATCTAAACATCCAAACATCCAAACATCCAAACATCTTAACATCCAAACTTTCCCATTTATAATATATATTAGATATTAGATTAGATTAGATAGATTAGATTAGATTAGATTAGATTCATGCATGTGTGTATGTATATATTTGTGATAATTAAATGCGCTTTATCTTTAACCCGCCAATGGTTACGCAAATTTGACTTGGATTAATGGTGACGCCGGTCTCATGCACCGGGGTTTTCAACTGAAGATTTTTCTTTTTTTTAATTTGGGCACTTTGACAATAAAACATAGATATTTAATCAATTTAAGCTCTTTTCTTTCAATATTAAAATTCACAAATGTTTTTAACTAGAGCATTAAAAATAACAATGTTTTAGCAATCCATTTTTTAATATTAAGAAAAAAATAAAAAAATCACATATTCATTAAGGAAAATAACGTTAATTAGTCTTTCGATAATTGGAACTTTTATAAAATGAACAAAAATTGGTATATAATAATAAAAATTTAAAATAATATAAAATTAATTCTTTATTATTTTACTTACATATACGGTGACTCACGGTCTCACACACCAGGTTAGTAAAAACAAGTAAGGAACGCTAAGTTCGGGTGTAACCGAACATTACATACTCAGCTAGGAGCTATGGAGACAAAATAAGGGAAAATCACCATGTAGGAAAATGAGTCAGAGTAACCCTGGAATGTGTTTGTATGACATATGTATCAAATGGAAGGTATTTGTTTGTTTATTTATTTATTTATTTATTTATTTAAGCCAATCAGCATACAAATCTTATAGGCTATTTAGACATATATATATATATATTAAACAATAATACTACATTTCAAATACTTTATTTATAAAGAGTAGTTAAAGAATTTAAAAAGCGATCTTTCGAACCTGAAAAATCTATCTCGATAAATCTAGCAATTCTGTTGAACTCAATTAAAGCTCTAGTAATTGGAGCATTTTTCACATAAAGAGCTTTAGAAATACCAACATGGAAGAACTCGGAGCTACGCAGAGCTCTAGCTGGAATGTTTATTAGAATCCTTTCAAGGAGCACGGGACAATCAACAACACCCCGAAACAAATCAAAAATGAATGACAGCGACAAAATTGTTCTCCTGCTCTGCAATGATTTTAAACTAATCAATAAGCATCGCGCTTCATAAGTCGGAATAGGCTCCGAGAAACGTAAGTTGCGTAATGCAAATTTTAAAAATACCTTTTGGATGCCTTCAATTCTTACAATATGGCAACTGTAGTATGGCGACCAAATGAAGCAGGCATACTCAAGGTTGGAACGCACAAATGCCGAAAATAACTGCTTAAGCGTATAAGGGTCGGCAAAATCCGAGCTATGACGCCTAACAAAGGCCAGCATGGCATACGATTTTGAAACGCAAAGGTTAATATGGCTTGCAAAAGTAAATTTCGAGTCGAAAATTACTACTAAGTCTTTAATTTCACTTACCCGCGACAAGGGCGTATTAGATATATGATATGAGGTATCAATGATATTCATACGTTTCGAAAAAGTAATATGAAAACACTTACTTATGTTGAGTGTTAGCCGATTATTTTTACACCAGTTACTTAATTTATCCAAATCTAATTGCATCAATTCGGAATCATGAAGGCTATTGATTATAGAATATATTTTAAGGTCATCCGCGTACAGCAGAAATCTTACTGTAGAAAAGCAAGAGCAAATGTCATTTATAAACAAGACTAAGAAAATTGGGCCCAGAATGCTTCCTTGTGGAACACTGGAGCAGGCGACGAACGGGAGAGACCTAACATTGTCAACCACCACCATACAGTGACGATTATATAAGTAGGATTCAATCCATCTCAGGAAGACAGAATGGAATCCCATCAGGGCTAGTTTTTTAGTCAGAATTGAATGTGCAATCCGATCAAATGCTTTAGAAAAGTCAGTATACACTGTGTCAACTTGACATCCTGACTGAAAGGCTGCGATGCAGTCATCAGAGAAAATAGCCAAGTTAGACACAGTTGAGCGTCCCGGAAAAAAGCCATGCTGTTCTGGACATACAATATTCTTGACAAAGAAAAGTATTTTCTCTTGAATAATGCATTCAAAGAGCTTTGCTGTGGCAGATAGTTTGGAAATAGGCCTATAATTGCTAACGTCATTTTTATTGCCACCCTTGAAAATAGGTGAGATCAGAGCTAATTTCCAAGCGTCAATAAGGTACCCGACGATAAGGAATTGTTAAAAATTAACAAGAGTGGATAAGCTAGGGTATCGCACTGTTTGAACACAATTACAAACAAACTATCAACATCGGTATTTGACGAGGGTTTAAGTCGAGAAATGCCCCTAACGACATCGTCATTAGACAACACAAGGTTCCCAAAATCAAAAGCAGGATGTGTGTTAAAACAAATGTCGTCACAATTGCCAGAATCGGATACAAAATTTGCCATAAAATATTCGGAAAAAAGATTTGCCGCAGTCACAGGAGTATCAACCACTTTGTCGCCGAGGAAAATAGATGATGGAATATTAGATACAGCCTTCTTCGAGTTAACGAAATTCCAAAATGATTTTGGATTTGATTTTAAGTTTTCTTCACTATTTGAAATGTAATTTCTGTGTAAAAATTTATCAAGGCAAGCAAATTTCTTTTCACACTCTTTATACTTATCGTAAAAAGCCCTATTTTGACTGTTTTTAAATTTACGGAAGAATTTATTTTTCAAATTGCGAAGTTTCATCAGGGCAGCATTGTGCCAAGGAACTTTGTATTTTTTCTTTGAAAGCACAGGTATGCAGCTTTTACATACATCCACAACGGTAGATCTAAATATCTCAAAACTATTAGTGGTATCGAGATTACAAAGCAAATTATCCCAATTTACTTGCTGCAACAGGTTGTTCAGATTCGAAAAATTACACCGCTTGAAATTAAAAGAGAAAGAAGATGTAGCATTACTAGTTACGGAGTATTTATAAAATTCAATATCAAGAACTAGAGGAACATGATGCATATCCGATTTAATAATAGGTGAAGAGCATTCATGCAACGTGAAATTTAAGTCGTTACTTAGAAATATCAAATCTAAAGTTCGACCAAGGCTGTTAGGAAAACAGTTAACTTGTTTTATATCAATACTTAAGAAACTATCGATTAAATGTATTTCCGTAGAACTATTGACTTCACATGCAATGAAGGCAGAGCTTGAAATAGTCCGTGACCATCTAACATTGGAGAGATTAAAATCACCCACCACATAGAGGTGGTCACCACATATTTTGTTCAGAGACAATGACATAATATTGTCGACGTGAGCGGTATATAGCTCATGCATGCTATTCGGTGGAATATAAGATGCACAAATAAACACGGAGTCCGAGATATCTTGAATGTGAACACAAATTTGGTCAAGCAACGGATTGTTATTATCCAATATTATCTCAGAGCAATGATGTTTGCAATGAACAGCGATGAGAACTCCACCACCCCTTGTACATCCTGTAAGGTCAGAGTTTCTATCTTTCCGAAACACATTGTATAAGTTGGAGTCAAAATATTCTTCGTTGAAAAAGTTTTTGTTCAACCACGTCTCTATGATGACGAAAACATCATACTCTTGATGTGAACTAAATAACCGCACAAGCTGAGATTTTGTTCTAATTCCAGCCATGTTTTGCATATAAATGCTAAAATGATTCTGTTTATATCTGATCCAACCGATTGCCGTCGGACATCGGTTGGAGAACGACGTTTTTTGATGTAAACTTAAACGGTCGTACAACTATATTTTTTGGCCGTAGCTCGGGCAATACCATCTTCGGATACGAATTGGCATCAACGCCAATCTTGAAATTAAGATGCCTCAGAGATCTGGGATCAACATCTTTTCTAATAAGGCTACTGCAAACTATGGAAGCTTCCTCTAAACCTGTATGTTCAGCAATATACTTTTTCAGCTGATCAGCCGTCACAGAAGTCGAAAACGGCGATAGGTGCAACCACTTCCTTTTTGAAACAGCGCGTAACTCCGTGTTGGTGCTCGAACCAATAACTAAAGGTTGAGCTAATTTACGAGAATTATTTTTGTTTGAAGTTTTTCCATTGTTATTAAAAGCGCCATCGGCTTTGGTTTGATTCATCTGATCGATAGGAATCGGAACAGCTGCATTTTCGGTGGCAGCATTAGAAGCGATTTCAGCATTATTTTTATTTTTTTGCTTAGTCCTTTTTTTGTTACACACAGTGTGCCTTTCACTGGAGTTAGCAGTAGCTGCAGTTTTATTAGCAAGCATTGGCGTCGCATTAACTGCGCTAGTGGTAGAAGCAGCATCATGAGAGGACGGCGTCTTTGAATCGGAGCGGCAGAAGCAGTTTCAGCAGATATATATACATCATTATCAGCCTCGTTTGCATTGCTAATATCGTCAACAGTAGCAGTAGGCAGTGATATTGTTTGTTTATCTGCTTTGTTATTCATATTCTGCATTTGAGTTTGGTAGCCACCAACAACACTACACCTCTCATCAAGCTTTGAGCGTAAATCGCGCATCTCAGCTTGAAGAGTGTCAACATCTTCTCTCAAACATCTATTGTTGTCTTGCAAAGCACTAACAGCTGACAATAGTTCGGCGTTAAGTAGTTTAATTTCGGCAAGTTCTTCTAGCGCCAAAACAAGCGATTGCTCAGTAAATATTTGTTTACTTTTGCCTCGCTGGTTAGCACTCACGTCTGTTGCAGCAAGAGGGGAATGAAGGGATTTACGGCGCAAGGCTTTACACTCATTGCAGAAAAACGGGGTATTTGTGCTCAACAGATAGTCAAGATCTGTCTGCTGAATACCAACACAATGAAGGTGAAAGAACTCGTTGCATTTGGAGCACTCAACTTTTGGCTTTTGGCGATCCACTCTCTGCCCACAACAACAAGTCATTTTAAATTAAATCAAAACAGGAAAAAATTGAAATGTATTTATTATTTCCTGATACACAATTTGAACAGTTCAAACCAAGTTTTTGGTGTTAGAGTCACAATCTCGAATTGATTATTATCCACTGCAGCGAAACACAAACATAATATAAATAATGCACATTAAATATAATGCAGAAAGGCGGAGCAATTAAAAAACACGACCGCACAGTTCGAACGTTTCTTTGAATGAATATTAAAGAGTATTTTAAGATGGAGTGGGCCATAGTTCTATAGGTGGACGCCATTTAGGGATATCGCCATAAAGGTGGACCAGGGCTGATCATAGAATTTGTTTTTACGATATGGGTATCAAATGAAAGATTTTAATAGTAGTATGTAAATACCAGTTCTAACTCAAATGATGAAAGGAAAATGATGAAAGGAAAAGTATATACACACCGACATACATATATATACAGCAAAACAATTTCGTTGCCTACTTTTAGGCGCGCACGTTCATAAGCTTAGAGCTTTTTGGTTCTGTTCTGGCCGATATATAAGAAAAAACCTAGAACTTTTTGCTTTTAGCAGAGCTTTGCCATTCATGAGAGGATCGTTAAATGGGGGGCCCTACATTTTTAAAGGGCCGCAAATTTTTAAATGTCCCTCATATTTCTAATGAGTCCTAGACTTCACCCGAGGCGTTTTTAAGAGTCCCATAGATTTCTAACCGAGCGACTGCTCCCCAATCCCCCACCCCCTCTTTTTTCTCTTCTACAAAAAGTAGCAGTTGGACATCTGTAGTACCGCCCACCCCCAACCCCCAACGACCAGCCCCAACCCCCTTTTTTCTCGTCTACAAAAAGTAGTCGATGGGCACTTGTAGTACCGCCCCCTTTTTTACTCGTCTGCAAAACGGGCCTGTCGGGCACCCGATCAGGGGCAAATTGTTAACTAAAGGTTATCTTAATATGGAACTCATGATTTTCCATTTGGGCTCCTTAACCATGTCTGTCATTGAGCATTTTGTGTATATGCTGTCGCATGTGTTTGTTTGA
Organism: Eurosta solidaginis; assembly: GCF_040869045.1. Lineage (NCBI taxonomy): Eukaryota > Metazoa > Arthropoda > Insecta > Diptera > Tephritidae > Eurosta > Eurosta solidaginis. The sequence continues at coordinate 85,983,950 of NC_090324.1, read as the reverse complement.
TTGTCAGTTTGTGTGCACATGCTGATGCTAGTCCATATATATATATGCATGTGAGAATTTCATAATTAACTAAAGGTTATCTTAATATTGAACTCATGATTTTCCATTTGGAATCGTTTGGCATTTTATTAGATTGGGTATGATGAAAGATGAATATAATGGGAAGTTAATAAAAGAGTTTATAGGTTTAAGAGCAAAAATGTATTCATTTAAAATTGATAACGATATAAATGAAACTAAAAAAATTAAGGGAATAAAAAAGTGTGTAACTTCTACATAGGGTTTAAGCGATTTTAGAAGATGTTTATTCGAAAAGATATTGTACTTTGACTCAATGTATATTTTTAGATCAAAATCTCATGAATTGTATACACAAGAAATAAATAAAGTAACATTAACATTTTTAGATGATAAGAGATTTGTAAAAAATAATGGAATTAATACCTACGCTTGGGAATGTTTGTACAAGAGAAAAAATCAAAACATGCTGATAAGAAACCTTAACTGATCAACATTGAAACATATAAGATTTCCACATTACAATCAGTATGAAAATGATATTGACAACGCACAACATCTGGGTGTAAACTATATAATCTAGAGAGATTCATTCCATTACATCCTGTACTCTCCTCTTCAATGTTAAACACCGGCTTTTGGAGGAACTCTGCTATCCATTCACTTTTTTCTTGGCCCTTAACATAAACTTTTATGTTCTTCAATGTTGACATCAAATAGTTTTTACAGATTTAAAACTATCGCTTCCATAGGACCATAATAAATTATAGTGGTGTAACATTAACCAATTAGCTTGTCGTTGATTTTCCTTACTCAGATCTGAAAATTCAAATGGAGCTTTTATGTGGAAACAATGGAATTCTTCATTTTTGAGGACCACAGCTATTTCCTTTACAATAAATTTATTATCGTATGCTTTACAGCCTTGAACATCTACTGTCGCAAACATTATGAAAATTAATAAAGGATTATCTTTGTAATGGTAGGCTTTTTATACGTTAAGCACAGACAGGTGAAGTATAGTTGGGGATAAAATAGAAGTTTTATATTTCTCCCACACTTATATACTTTAGAAATATGGACCCTTTAAAAATTTGGAGCCCCCCCATTTAAAATTCGAGCTCGATACTCTCCTGCACTGATGAACTTCTAAGCTCTTTTTTTCTTGCAGTCAGAACACAAAACAAACAATTCGAATATATATGTGCATGTGCATATGTATATATATGCATGTGAGAATTTCATAAAACCGCAATTAAATATGAAGACTAAATATTTTGTTTATCTTCTTATTAGCTTGTAAGTTTGTGTGTCTACATTTAGATGCATACGTTCTAGATGATCTATAAAAGCTTCGAATTGTTTGTTTTGTGTTCTGACTGCAAGAAAAAAAGAGCTTAGAAATTCATCAGTGCAGGAGAGTATCGAGCTCGGATTTTAAATGGGGGGATCCAAATTTTTAAAGGGTCCATATTTCTAAAGTATACAAGTGTGGGCGAAATATAAAAATTCTATTTTATCGCCAACTATACTTCACCTGTCTGTGCTTAACGTATAAAAAGTCTACCGTTACAAAAATAATTCTTTATTAATTTTCATAATGTTTGCGACAGTAGATGTCCAAGGCTTTAAAGCATACGATAATAGATTTATTGTAAAGGAAATAGCTGTGGTCCTCAAAAATGAAGAATTCCATTGTTTCCACATAAAAACTCCATTTGAATTTTCAGATCTGAGTAAGGAAAATCAACGACAAGCTAATTGGTTAATGTTACACCACCATAATTTATTATGGTCCTATGGAAGCGATAGTTTTAAATCTGTAAAAAACTATTTGATATCAACATTGAAGAACATAAAGGTTTATGTTAAGGGCCAAGAAAAAAGTGAATGTATAGCAGAGTTCCTCCAAAAGCCGGTGTTTAACATTGAAGAGGAGAGTACAGGATGTAATGGAATGAATCTCTCTAGATTATATAGTTTACACCCAGATGTTGTGCGTTGTCAATATCATTTTCATACTGATTGTAATGTGAAAATCAACCAACGGCAAATTCGTTGTGCTTTAAAATCAGCATATATTTTGCTCAAATACATATCGGGTAGTAATTTAAATTTATAATGAAATAAAATAGAATTAGAAATCTTAACTTTGGTGTTTTTATTTTAAAAGGGTGAGAATAAGACGAAGAAGAAGAAGAAGAAGAAAAGTAAGTATATAAATACGTTGTTTTCCAATATCAACCTCATTTTAAAATGACGTAAACAAAGGGATATATCACAATGAATTTTAAATTTTATATCTCATTATTATTATTATTATTTGCTTTCAAAACTACCTACGGAGCACCGTTTGTTTTGGGAAAACCTAGAAAGTAATGCGCTTGCGATAAACCAAAACTCGAAAAGTATTCAATTTAATTACATTACCGAATAGTAATGATATTTTTTCAATCAATATTTCATTATTTTTACTAAAACAAAGTGAGCCTCTTTTAACGAATGACAAAGAAGAAATTGTAGTGTTGTCAACGATACCATTATTTTCACCATCCACAACAATCGCACCATCGTCTAAAGGCGATTTTTCAACGGAAGGAAAGCCTATGAGAACTTTTACTATAGATGAAGCTATAGAGGCATTTCGTAGAGAGCTCATTGAAAAGGAATCTGATATTGGAGGAATCATAGAGGCAAAACAAGCATTTTATCAACATTTTAATATGATAATTTTGATCTACCAATTCGTTTTACTTATGATAGTAGATACGTGGAAAAAATGTTGAGCATCAAGTGCTTTGAATATAGTGAAATTGAAACTGAACGAATTCTTAGTAATGGTGATATTGAAAAGATTATAGCCCAGGATACTTCATTTAAAAGACACATATAGAAATAATTGATGCGAAAAACTATAGACAAATATATTGTTACGAATATTAGCAACACTGTGGGTACTGTCATCTCTAAGCCGATGCTAAGAGTGATGTGTATGCACATCCATAAATCAATCATTATGTAACTTAAAGGATCTGTGATCCTTACACTAAAAAAATTAATAGGCCAACTTGCCCTGAATATTAAATAAGGAAAGTAGCTTTATTATATTTAAGATTTAACACTTTATTCAGTATTCTATAATTAAGTATGATAGCGGTTAGTACGAAAGCCCCGACGCAACTGCCCTCGGCGTGGACTGCTGCTTCCTTTTGTAACATTTCGTGCAGCTACGTTCTGTAGCTAGACATATGAGACGTCTGGGTGTGAGTGTAGCCTTGACTTCCCGCAGGTGTCTTACTTGGCTGGCATGTGCAATGCAAAAGTCTCACAACATTGTGAAATAGAACTATGCTGACTCCGCTGTAATGTGCATAGGTACTGACCTGGTTCCCAAAGGTTTGATAACGTTGCGAAATGTTGTCATTGCGCGATATGACTTGCCCTTGAAGCGGGTGTTGGGTTGCAATTATGGTGCTTACAATAATTATGCTATCGCAGCTGCAGGTGGCCCGTCAAACGTGGGAAGAATAATTATGCTTACACAGCTGCAGGTGGCGCATGGGACTGTGGGAAGAATGATTATGCTGACACAGCTGCAGGTGGCTATGGAATTGTGAGAAGAATGATTATGCTGACACAGCTGCACGTGTAAACTTCAGCTTGGGGGAGTCCAACATGTTGGGGGCCGCCAGCGTTTTAACTCCTCCCCCTTTAAAGATCTGCGTCCCGCGGATTAGTTGGCGAAGAAGGATTTTCGCCTCTTTGACTTAGCCGATTTGCAATGTTTATTTCAGGTCAGATTATCCTTCCTGTGATCTTCCTCCAAATGCGCCAAATGAATGGCATAAGTAGCAATAACCGGATACTTCAGAAAGTGCGAACCAATTGGTCTTGTCCCTTAGGTATTTCAGAGGTTTGATGTTTTCCATTATTAGTGCCATGCTGTGGTTTGTAATGCTGGTCAAATCTGGTGGAAGAACCTGTGCTCCAGAACTACTAGTGCTTGAGTATGTTTCGTTGTAAATGACAATGGTCTCGTTGTCCATTCGAAGAATATAAGAACCGTTTAGATAAATTAAACTTTTACCTGATCCTACTGTGCCCATAAAGTTATCAAGGAATATCGTGTCCTCTTTGATAACTTCTACCGTCGAGTCGTTGTATGTATAGTAGGTACAACTTGTGTGTCCGCCTTTGAGAAGGCGTGCCAGAAAACCAGTTTCTGGTAATAAGTCAAGAGATTTCCGGTCGCAGATCATAGCAGAAGATAATTGCACGCAATTTTCTCTTATCCCATAAGTCTCGAATTTGTTGGTCAGGATTGACCTGTGTCGCAAATCTATACGGTGACCTCCTTGGATGTTTGCACTTGTGATTAAGTGATTAAATCTGACATCAGTGACCTTAGGCAAGGACAGCACATACAGAAGGAGCGTGCTGCTGGTGTAGATCGATGGCTTGCCATACTCAATGTCTTCGAAAGCGTTGCTGTATGGGAGAACGTCGATTTCACTAACAAGTTGGTTGACTTCTTCTTTGCTCAAAAGGTTGCTGTTAATAATGCCAGCTTTAGCTATCTGGAAGGCGCGGATTAGCTCGTTAACGTCCTCCTTCAAAATGGTTATTCCGTGCTGGATTTCTTGCTCTAATTTTTCCAGGTGCCTTCGATCACGGAGTTTGTTCGTGATGGTCACTATTCCATTTAACTTCTGCAATAATTCATTAGTCTTTTTGAAAATGGCATTGTTTACCTTGTATTGCTGTTCAGTGTTTTCCTTGAGGACATTTTCGTTGCGAAGGCCTTCGTCCCAGTCGGTGGCATCAGGTGAGCCAGCGACCCACTTCCAGGCAGACCAAATCCAGTTAATTGATCGTCTTGCTCTTTCGGATTTATGTCCTCTTAGTTCGCTCAGGTGTGTGCGGATTCTGTTTAATTGGAATGATAGTACCTCTGTCGATGATGTCGTTTCATTAAGCGTTTCTAGTATTTGCTCTAGTCTGGTTGTTGCCAAGTCACATCGCTGCAGGTCAATGGTATGAATAAGTTTGAAGTGCCCATCAATGATCCGTGCGTATCCATCTCGAATGGTAGCTAGTGGTGAGTCTATCTCGAATATATCGTACGAGTGTACAGTTGCGCAGAGACATTAATCTAATTTCATTGAGTTAATTTCGCATACCTTTACCCCATACGTATATTTTAATTCTAACATTAATTTTCTAATCTAGGATTTCACACTTTCATTCGTTCATACAGTGAATCAATTAAAGCTATGTAAAATTATAACAAGATATCATTATTCTGGGATTTTTATACTAGTTGAGTTGCGTGGGTTGGAAAGGAAAGTAAGTATTAGTAATTCGAAAGACAATTAGATTTTGATTTTATTTTTAAAGGATTTTTAAGAGTTTTTTTTTTGTTTTTTTGGGAGCCGTGAAGCAGTGTAACGAAATGACTTCGCTCTTTGTTTTGTGTTAGTTATTAGTATGTTAGTTGTCTAGTGCTAGGTTAGTTGTTTCTCTTTTCTTTTGTCTTTTTTTTTTTTGTTTTTTCTTTAGTGAGGATGCCATTCCCCCTTTTTTTATATTTATTCTTTTATTTTAATGAACGCTTTTATGCGTTTTACGTATTGCCGCTTCATGCAGGTTTATTTACCAGCCCAATGACTTAAGGTTGTTTTTTATTATTATTATAATTTTTTTTTTTCGTTTTTATTTTGGGCAGTGCGTGCATTGTATTAAAAAATAATTTATTTTGCATCGGAATATAGGCGATTCCTCAGCTGACGAAAGGGTCGTGGCGATCCTTTTTAACCATAAGCGTTGATGATTGCAAATGGCCTACTCGGGGTACGAGTAGCTTCACGTCAATTAAAGCAAAGACCTTATGGTGGAGTTGAACCATACCGATCATCATCATTCGAACCAAAGAGTTATTTGGAATTGAACCAACCTCTGAATGGATCGGCTACAAAATAATTTGCACCCAAAGCCCTGGGACTAAAGGATCTAAGCATGAGATTTGCCTTGTGACCAATGTTATCTCAGGCGTTTTTTACGTCGGTCTTGTAGAATTTTTTTCCACTTTCAGTAACAATAGTTACGTTTCTGTTTTCAGCAACAGTTTCTTCTTTGTACAGTGGCTTTTGTTTAGCCTTTATCTGTTTATTTGCAATAAATAATTGTCTTCTGCACTGAAGGTTCGTGGGGTAGAACGTTTATTGTTCAACCTAGCGTTCCTGACCTCCTGCTCCCCATCCAATAATGCTTTAACATCTTCATATGTTTTCTCTCTGAAGTCCACCAATCCCTGGTAATTGATTCTAGAAGTCCTGTTATGGAATACGTCTGCTGGCTTTCGCTTAATAACAGAATTGTTGTACCGGTCCACTGTTATCGAGACATGTTCCTTCGGAGTTAATCTATTAAATTCAAGAGAAATGCAGCGGTATATTTCAATCAAGGTTGAGCGCTTGCGCGATGCTTTCACTTCGTTGTTTGGGGGTTTGGTAGACTTCTATACCTAGTGAACGGACACAGTTTAAGACAAGAGGATTTAGAGAACCTCTTTCGTTGTCCATTAACAATATATTTGGTACTGAGAAGTAGTGCAGGAAATCAGTAAGCTTTTTCGAATGTGTATTGAAGACTTGTTCTTTATCGCAAATAGCTTAGCGAATTTTGAAAATTTATCTATTGCGCTAAGGTATTTTTGTTTTTCAATCTCGAAGATGTCTATATGCACAATCTCGCAGGGATAGCCTAGTGCCTACCAATTCGTTTCCATTAATCGGTTGAAATAATTCGCCACATTTTTCAATTATTTCGCTTATCCTTTTTCTCGCTTCTAAAGGAAGGTCCCTAGACATTGTATAATTTACTTCACTGGATATTCGTGCCTTAAGGGGTATTTTATATTTCTTAATTTTTAAAACATTGTTCTTCCTATCTACCACTGCTCCGATATCCTTAAGGGTATCGTCGCCAATAATCCCATCGAATGTTTTAAGACCGGGAAGGACAAAGAAAGTTATCGCGGAATTAATGCCCAAGTCTGTAAAAAACTTAGTTATTTTTTCGGTTATATCTGCGCAGCAACCGCTGATGGAGCGCTAAATAATTTCTGCACAGGACAACCCTGTTTGCCCACAGTAGGTCTACTAAAATTTTTATTCGCACCCGTATCGACCAGAAAGTCTAGCGTGCGGCCGTCGGAAAGTTTGTATTCTATATATGGTAAGCTAGATGGCTCGGTAGAAAATCCTCTTCTTGGACTGGTTCAGGTTCTTTCTCCGCGTCGTCTGTGGTCACATGATAAAGTCGCTGTTGCTTTGTGTTTTCCGACCTAGCATCACGTTTGAAGGGGTTTGGCCGGTTTATGTAGTTTACGCGCCTACTCTGAATGGACTGGTCCGCGTCCATCTTTTCAACGGGTGGTTGCGTAGAAGTTGGTTGGCATAGCTTTGGGGATTCCTGTTGATTTGAATTTTGCTTTTCGAAAGGTAATCTTCGCTCCTGGGGACGCCACGTTGTCCTTCGAGGTATTGGTGGTGCCTTGGTGGCCCTTAAACCATACATGTGATCTAGTATCACGTTCATTGGCGCAACAACGCGATTGCCGTGGCGTGCGCTGTGAATGGTTTCGGAAATTAGTGTTTTGAATTTCGAGGCATGTGGAATATGCCTCACGTAGGGTTTTGGGATGTTGTATGAGGACCATTTTAGCCAGCTCTCCTTTCAGGCCGCGGATGAAAACATCGAAGGCGCGATTCCTGTAAGTGTCTATGAGGACTTCTGTCGTTTCCTCAAAGTACGTCTCTGTTTTGATCTTGTTTATAATTAAGAGGAATTGGTGATTCACTGCAGCGTAAAATTCATCAAGCCGTGAATTTTTTTGGGACAATTGATGGAGTTGATACTCCAAAGTGCGGATGTCGCGTTTATCCGCGTAATGGAGTGATAGGCAGTTCTTAATGGCACTCCAGTTGGTGTCGAATACATTGTACGATTTTAGGGCAGTGTCAGCTGCTCCCCGTACCTTTTGGCGAATGTGCTGCAAAATAGCACGGTATATCGGTTTGTTTCTTATCACCTTGAAGTCAGACAGGATGCTCTCAACAGAGTGCACCCATGAAATGTATTGGACGGGATTGCAGTCAAAGGTTTGCAATTCTTTCACACAGTCGGGTAACATGGAGATGTCCTTAAGATCCGCCTCCGTTGCAGGAGCTCGCGGTTCTGCTTCCGCTACGGATGATTGGCTAGTTCCTTTTAAAACGTCGAGCCGGGATCGCAGATTGTCCAATGCTGATACCCGCCTATCTACGCTGTTCACCTTTTCCAAGAGTGCGTTAACCGCACCTGTCAAATTTGTAACGGTGGTCTGCAGCGCTTCCATTATCCTGCAAGAAAATATTAAGATTTATTTTTAGATAATCTACTTACGCCCCTATCACGTATAGGTTAACATTAGCACACTGTTTTTTTTTATATAATTTTTTGGGCTATCAGCCTCTTTTCACTATATACTGCAGAGTTTTCCCCTTTTTTGCAATTTCTTGGGCTATCAGCCTCTTTTCACTTTATTGTGCATGGTTTTTCCCCTCTTTGCAATTTCTTGGGCTATCAGCCTCTTTTCACTTTATACTGCAGGATTTTCCCCTTTTTTGCAATTTCTTGGGCTATCAGCCTCTTTTCACTTTATTGTGCAGGGTTTTTCCCCTCTTTGCAATTTCTTGGGTTATCAGCCCCTTTTAACTTCTTATAACGCACGGCTTATTTTTTTTTAATAATTTTTGGGCTATCAGCCTCTTTCTACTTTATACACTAGCTTCACGGTCCCTGCTCGGGCGCCACTTAAAGGATCTGTGATCCTTACACTTAAGTATGATAGCGGTTAGTACGAAGGCCCCGACGCAACTGCCCTCTGCGTGGACTGCTGCTTCCTTTTATAACATTTCGCGCAGCTACATTCTGTAGCTAGACATATGCGACGTCTGGGTGTGAGTGTGGCCTTGACTTCCCGCAGGTGTCTTACTTGGCTGGCATGTGCAATGCAAAAGTCTCACAACATTGTGAAATAGAAATTTGCTGACTCCGCTGCAATGTGCATAGGTACTGACTTGGTTGCCATAGGTTTGATAACGTTGCGCAATATTGTCATTGCGCGATATGACTTGCCCTTGAAGCGGGTGTTGGGTTGCAATGATGGTGCTTACAATAATTATGCTATCGCAGCTGCAGGTGGCCCATCAAACGTGGGAAGAATAATTATGCTGACACAGCTGCAGGTGGCCCATGGACTGTGGGAAGAATGATTATGCTGACACAGCTGCAGGTGTCTATGGGATTGTGGGAAGAATGATTATGCTGACACAGCTGCACGTGTATACTTCAGCTTGTGGGAATCCAACATGTTGGGCCGCCAGCGTGTTAACTTGTATCTACATAAACGAATCAATCATTAGGTCTACACATATGTACGTACACGCAGCGGAGAAGCAACTCACAAGCACATGCAAATATCTTATCTGAGATATGCAATTATAGGTGTGGAAGTGTCGCCCACAAATATACGCGCATATGAGAGCTATACACGTACATCTGTAGTTATAATTATAACAGATAACCAACTAGTAGATTCTAGAACAGAAGTGCCTAGAAGATGCAACGAGGAAATCAATGAGTATAAAAGGCAGCAATAGTAGAGGCGCTAGAATCAGTTTCGATTAAGCACGCTATCTGTCGAGCAATAGTAGAGTTATTTATTGTGAAGTACTTGAATAAAGACCATTTTGCATTATTAAATATTGGAGTTATTTATTCAACAGTTTAGTGATTCGAACTTAGAAGAAGGTTGCAAATAAGAGGATTTGCAGTAAATGCGTTACAATTGGTGTCAGAAGAGGAATTTTTGAATAAATTCCGAAGATTGCGAATACAACTTGGACATGGCAAAGTGGAGTGAATTGAGAATCCAGCAACTGAAGAAGGAGTTGGAGAGCCGTGGATTGAATACAACCGGCAATAAGATCGAACTTCAAGCACGGCTACGACAGGTAATGGAGTTGGAAGGGACTGATGTGGACGAGCATGTCTTTTATCCTGATGTGGAAGAGCCAGCGACTAAATTGGAGGAGAAGATAGAGACTCCGAATCAATTGGCCAGTGTAGACAAAAACGCGATACTAGCAGTGCTGAAGCAAATGTCGTCACAAATATCAACCGTAATGTCAACACAGCTCGAATTACAAAAGCAGATATAACATCTCAACTGGAATCGTAGAAGACATATATGGCATCCAAGATGGAATCACAGGAGACACGTATTGCAGAAATGGAATCTGAAATTTCAGCACAGATATCATCGCAGATCTCTGCTCAACTGGAAGAGCAAGAATGACGTATTTCCTCGAAGTTGAAGGCGCAAGATACAAAAATTTTACAGTTTGAGAACAAAATCGATGCCGAGATTGAAACATTGCGAGGTCATATACAGGAGTTGCAACTAAATCGTCCAGTTGTTTCAGAAAGCAATACGAAGGTAAGAACTCCATCTTTTGACGGCTCTGTTCCTTTCCAGGTCTTTAAGCTACAATTTGAGAAGACCGCAGCAGTGAACAACTGGAATGCTGAAGATAAAGTTGCTGCACTGTTCATGGCATTGAAAGGGCTTGCAGCTGAGATTTTACAAACCATTCCAAAGGGCGAACGGAACTGTTATGAAGCATTGATGGGTGCTCTAGAAAGACGATACGGAACTGAGCATAGGAGACAGATACACCAAATGGAGTTACTGAACCGCTTCCAGAGGCCTGGTGAAACATTGCAAGAGTTTGCGTCGGATGTTGAAAGGCTGGCACATTTAGCGAATGCGGACACAACCCTGGAATACACTGAAAGGGTAAAGATTCAGAGCTTTATAAATGGCATACGGGACGTCGAAACGAAGCTACATACGCAAACCCAAAACCAACATTCGCAGGAACGGTTTCACAAGCTTTGATTCAGGAAACAGCGTCGCTTCTGTGTAAGCCAGTTTTCAAAGCACGCCGTGTGGGAGTAGAAAGACCAGAGTGGATAGGCGAAATATTGGAGGCGCTGAAAGGATTGCAAAAGCGGAGTGGAAGAGTTATCAAATGCTTCAAATGCGGGAAGCCCGGTCACATTGCACGTCATTGCGATCTGGTTCCTAATAGTTCTAACAATGTGGGTGGCCGTAAACGCAAAGATGGAGGAGATGAGCAAGAGCGTGTCAGATGTAAAGAACGAAAACTTGCCCCAGCTATTGAATATCCTGTGATATCTGTGTCGCAAATTGGAAGAAAATCGAGCAGTCTTGCCGTCAAAGGAAAGCTGGATGGCAAGGAGCGTACTGAATGTAGATACGGGCGCATCCCATTCCTTAATCCGATCTGCTTGGTCAACAGGAGAGTAATACCATTACCTGGAGCAAGGTTGCGTACGGTCACTGGCGAGTATAATCAAGTCCAAGGAGAAGTGGTATGGGAGGTATTAATTGGAAAGTTCATGGTTCTACACAAATTCATTGTGGCGGAGATTGTTGATGAAGTCATATTGGGAGTGGACTCCTTGGTTGACCACGATATCAAGATCGATATGCGGAGAAGGGTGATGCGTTATGAGAACCAGGATATGCCGCTTAACTTCAGTTTGGAAAAAGGGTTCGGCATTAAGCGAGTGCTGGTGGAGGAGATTCGACAGAGACCACCAAAGTCAAGGAAAGTAGATCGAGCAAAAGTTGATGGCACAAATGGGCCAAACAAATCAAAACCGAAGGCACCTGTGAGAGAAACACTGTCATTGAAAAGTCCTAACGGATGCACTAAAACGAAGGAAAGAATTTCGCAGAAAGAATGCAAGGGTGGTTTCAAGCCAGCGCTCAATTCTGTTGAGAAACGTCGGAACGATACTGATTATGTGAAGCCAATCCGTCCATAGCAAGCTCTACAAAGCGGTTCATTGGGCAAACAACAGAGTGCGAGGGAACGATCCAGGATAATGAGTAGTAAGATGAAACGCAGGTACGGTGAGAACAATAATTCGGAAGGCTTCTTAGAGGGAGATTTGGTACTGTTATACAACCCTCACCGGCGGAAAGGTGTTCCATCCAAATTTCGGTGCAGTTGGGAAGGCCCGTACAAAATTGTGAAGAAGATCAGTGATGCCATCTACGGCATACAAACAATTGGGAAACCACGAAGTAGAAGAGTGGTACAATTGGAGATGCTAGCGTCGTTTAGATCGAGAGATTTGTCTGATCGGAACGATCAGACTTAAGTGGAGGGCAGTGTTACGAATATTAGCAATACTAAGGGGTACTGTCATCTCTAAGCCGATGCTAAGAGTGATTTGTATGCACATCCATAAATCAATCATTATGTATCTACATAAACGAATCAATCATTAGGTCTACACATATGTACGTACACGCAGCGGAGAAGCAACGCACAAGCACATGCAGATATCTTATCTGAGATATGCAATTATAATTGTGGAAGTGTCGCTCACAAACATACGCGCATATGAGAGTTATACACGTACATCTGTAGTTATAATTATAACAGATAACCAACTATCCTAGAACAGAAGCGCCTAGAAGATGCAACGAGGAAATCAAAGAGTATAAAAGGCAGCAATAGTAGAGGCGCTAGAATCAGTTTCGATTAAGCACGCTATCTGTCGAGCAATAGTATTTTGCCTTATTAATTATAGGAGTTATTTATTCAACAATTTAGTGATTCGAACTTAGCAGAAGATTGCAAATAAGAGGATTTGCAGTAAAGGGAGGGGTGGGAACTTTTTTTTAAATATATGTAATAATAACGTAAAAAAGCAAGAAAAATTAAAAATTAGTAAAAATCCGTTGTGTGATAAGAAATTACTATGTAGATTACAGTCAATACAAAAAAAGTTCCCCCCCTGGAACCTCGCATGGTGAACACAAGGAAAACTGTGTTTAGTCGATTTCTAATAACACAGATGGCCCGGATACTTGCAATTGCTCACACCTAGAGCGTTTGGATGAGGAAGCCTATAAAATTATGAACACTTACACAAAATATTTATAAAGTAGCTCTGAGCAATATGGATGATATGCGAATTGTACGAGAAAATCATATTGATACTTATGCTTATGGTCATTTCGAAACCTTATAGTAGTACTTTATTGTAATACATTTAAGAAAAACATTAATAAACAATTTATATTGTATTACATAAAAATTACTGTGTTGTATTTTTCTTTTTGCTCATAATTGTAATGTATTGGCGGCTTCAGATCCTATAAATAGAGGTCGATATCGAAAGGGGGTTCGATAATTTTATACAGCTATAAAAGATCTATAAAATAAATATACCACACCAGATTCTTATCAGATTCAAACAACTGATAGGTAACAGAGATACCAGATTTTTATCAGATACAAAGCTGATAGGTAACATATTTACCAGATTCTTATCAGATACACAACTGGTAGGTAACAGATTTATCAGACTCTTATCAGATACACAACTGGTAGGTAACAGATTTACCAGATTCTTATCAGATACACAACTGATAGGTAACAGATTTTTTTCTTCGGTCGCTCATTAAAAATCATGTCAAATAATCATATGACTGTATTACCAAATCTTGTTAGGATCAGGAAAGTATTAAATGAAAAACTTAAAAGAATGAAATTGAGAGAATTGGATAGAATCAACTTGTTAGAGGATACAGACATTCTACTAATTAAGACTGTCTCGGCCATTTCATGTTCATAACGAAAACTGATCCAGCAAACACTTTTTCAAATGTACTTCCCTTATCTTCCTTTTCTGAAACACAGACGCACACAAGTAGACTACGCATTGCTTAATGAGATGACATGTTGCAAGTAGATTACGCATTGCTAGACACATTTTTTCTTATCCCACGCACACAAAAAAAATTTTTTTCACAATTTAAGCAGTTGATAACTCCACTGATTATTGTATGCATATCCATAATAAAATGTATGAATATATTCGATGACATGTTGCAAGTAGATTAGGCATTGCTTACTATAATGAGATATCATGTTAAAAGTAGATTACACATTTCTTATCGCACACAAAAAGTACTTTATTGTTCTATTCTTCTACTATAAAACCTTAGCTCAGATCCAATTTAAATTATTCAAAATTCAAAACGCAAACCCATAATATGATTAGCATTTTAAATTCAAAAATTGTAATTTACAGCGCATACATTAGGAGGGATAATTTCCCTCTTAATGATTTTGCGCGATGGCACGACCAGCCGCGTCAAGAGGTGCTTAACGAAATTGTTGAAGGGATGCTGGAGTATTTATAATTGCAACCGAATTTTATTAATTTTTCTAACATATCAATGGTTGTATCAAACATTGATTTAAGTGACACTGAGGCGGGAAATTTGTCTGCCTCAGTATCACTTTGCGAAAAAGATATGGATGCTTTATGGTACACAAGGGTGGCGAAATTCGATTTATGGAGGGTGCCATAACACTCTCTTTAAAATACTAAGAAATAAAAAATTTTAAAATTTAAAACAAAAACTGTTTTTATTTGTTTGAAAAAGGTTTACTTGAAAAAAGTAAGTATTTACAGGTGGAACTTATTTACAATATTTAAAAGGAAGTTGGTTATAAATTTTTATATAAGTGACCATAATCTTGTAGGCTGTCTCATTCAAACACTCTAGATGTGAGCAAATGCAAGTGTCTGGGCCATCTGTGCTATTAGATTTCGACCAAACACAGTTTTCATAGTGTTCACCGAAATGATTTTTTATTTTACTTAATTTATCTCTATACTCAATTTTTGAATGAATTTCGAAAAGTCTTTTCCTCTGCTCTTCAGGTAAAATATGTTTAAATTGTTTCAGAAAATTAAATATGTCTACTACTGCTGACGACGACGACGACGATGACATGTTTGTGATTACTGAACCTTCATATGCAATGTTTGATAATAACGATCAACATGAATTATTCTTGGATTTATATCGTTATATCGTTCATATAATGCTTCTCGTTTATGTAATGTCTCCGTATTGTCTTCCGGAAATTCAAAGCAATAGATATTTAAAGTACGCTGTATATAATTGCTGTAATAAGAGCATTTAATTCGTATTTCACAATTATCGTAAAATAAATTGAAATGTCTATAAAAAACCTCTGGGCTTTCAAGAATTCCTCCTATTCTCTTTCCCTTTTCAACTAGTAATTCTTTAACACCATGTGACTCACTCCTTTGATCGCGGATAGTTGGTCTAAAAGATCCCCCCGGGTTCTGCGTTGTTGTTTTTGTTGCTGTTGTTTTTAATAATGATGGGTTGAGCTCAGGAAAACTCTGATCTAATAATTGAATTGTTACATTTATTTTTAAACGTAATGAAGTTTTGGAATATTGTATTCAAAACTAGTCTGCTTACTATTTTCAAAATTTTTAAGGCTGTTTATATTTTGTTCTTCATTCATAAATTGATTATAGGGATAACTTGTTCGATAACTTAAGTGAAACAGGTAAATAAGTAAAATTTGTATTAAATTAGGTAATTTCATATCTATACACGTGTGAGTCATTTACCTATATTTTTTCACATCAATTATTTCTATATGTGGTCTTTTAAATGAAATATCCTGGGCTAGAATCTTTTCAATATCACCATTACTAAGAATTCGTTAAATTTCAATTTCACGATATTCAAAGCACTTGATACTCAACATTTTTTTCCACGTATCTACTATCATAATTACAACAAATTGGTAGATCAATATTATCACATTCCAATTTAAAATGTCGATAAATTGCTTGTTTTACCTCAATGATTCCTACAATATCAGATTCCTTTTCAATGAGCTCTCTACGAAATGCCTCTATAGCTCCATCTATAGTAAAAGTTCTCATAGGCTTCTTCGTCATTCCTTCAAAAGAGGCTCAATTTGTTTTAGTAGAAATAATGAAATATTGATTGATAAAATATCATTACTATTCGGTAATGTTAAATTAAATTGAATACTTTTCGAGTTTTGGTTTATCGCAAGCGCATTACTATCTAGGTTTTCCCAAAATGGTGCTCCGTAGGTAGTTTTGAAAACAAATAATAATAATGAGATATAAAATTTAAAATTCGTTGTGGGATACGTCAATTTAAAATGAGGGTGATATTAGAAAACAATGTATTTATATACTTACTTTTCTTCTTCTTCTTCTTATTCCCACCCTTTTAAAATAAAAACATCAAACTTAAGGTTTCTAATTCTATTTTATTTCATTATAAATTTAAATTACTACCCGATATGTATTTGAACAAAATATATGTTGATTTTAAGGCACAACGAATTTGTCGTTGGTTGATTTTCACATTACAATCAGTATGAAAATGAAATTGGCAACGCACAACATCTGGGTGTAAACTATATAATCTAGAGAGATTCATTCCATTACATCCTGTACTCTCCTCTTCAATGTTAAACACCGGCTTTTGGAGGAACTCTAGCGTGCGGCCGTCGGAAAGTTTGTATTCTATATATGGTAAGCTAGATGGCCGTTCGGTAGAAAATCCTCTTCTTGGACTGGTTCAGGTTCTTTCTCCGCGTCGTCTGTGGTCACATGATAAAGTCGCTGTTGCTTTGTGTTTTCCGACCTAGCATCACGTTTGAAGGGGTTTGGCCGGTTTATGTAGTTTACGCGCCTACTCTGAATGGACTGGTCTGCGTCCATCTTTTCAACGGGTGGTTGCGTAGAAGTTGGTTGGCATAGCTTTGGGGATTCCTGTTGATTTGAATTTTGCTTTTCGAAAGGTAATCTTCGCTCCTGGGGACGCCAAGTTGTCCTTGGAGGTATTGGTGGTGCCTTGGTGGCACTTAAACCATACATGTGATCTAGTATCACGTTCATCGGCGCAACAACGCGATTGTCGTGGCGTGCGCTGTGAATGGTTTCGGAAATTAGTGTTTTGAATTTCGAGGCATGCGGAATATGCCTCACGTAGGATTTTGGGACGTTGTATGAGGACCATTTTAGCCAGCTCTCCTTTCAGGCCGCGGATGAAAACATCGAAGGCGCGATTCCTGTAAGTGTCTATGAGGACTTCTGTCGTTTCCTCAAAGTACGTCTCTGTTTTGATCTTGTTTATAATTAAGAAGAATTGGTGATTCACTGCAGCGTAAAATTCATCAAGCCGTGAATTTTTTTGGGACAATTGATGGAGTTGATACTCCAAAGTGCGGATGTCGCGTTTATCCGCGTAATGGAGTGATAGGCAGTCCTTAATGGCACTCCAGTTGGTTTCGAATACATTGTACGATTTTAGGGCAGTGTCAGCTGCTCCCCGTACCTTTTGGCGAATGTGCTGCAAAATAGCACGGTATATCGGTTTGTTTCTTATCACCTTGAAGTCAGACAGGATGCTCTCAACAGAGTGCACCCATGAAATGTATTGGACGGGATTGCAGTCAAAGGTTTGCAATTCTTTCACACAGTCGGGTAACCTGGAGATGTCCTTAAGATCCGCCTCCGTTGCAGGAGCTCGCGGTTCTGCTTCCGCTACGGATGATTGGCTAGTTCCTTCTAAAACGTCGAGCCGGGATCGCAGATTGTCCAATGCTGATACCCGCCTATCTACGCTGTTC
Organism: Eurosta solidaginis; assembly: GCF_040869045.1. NCBI lineage: Eukaryota > Metazoa > Arthropoda > Insecta > Diptera > Tephritidae > Eurosta > Eurosta solidaginis. The sequence continues at coordinate 85,966,272 of NC_090324.1, read as the reverse complement.
ACCTTTTCCAAGAGTGCGTTAACGACACCTGTCAAATTTGTAACGGTGGTCTGCATCGCTTCCATTATCCTGCAAGAAAATATTAAGATTTATTTTTAGATAATCTACTTACGCCCCTATCACGTATAGGTTTAGCATTAGCACACTGTTTTTTATACTCAGTTGAGCAGAGCTCACAGAGTATATTAAGTTTGATTGGATAACGGTTGGTTGTACATATATAAAGGAATCGAGATAGATATAGACTTCCATATATCAAAATAATCAGGATCGAAAAAAAATTTGATTGAGCCATGTCCGTCCGTCCGTCCGTTAACACGATAACTTGAGTAAATTTTGAGGTATCTTGATGAAATTTGGTATGTAGGCTACTGAGCACTCATCTCAGATCGCTATTTAAAATGAACGATATCGGACTATAACCACGCCCACTTTTTCGATATCGAAAATTTCGAAAAACCGAAAAAGTGCGATAATTCATTACAAAAGACCGATAAAGCGACGAAACTTGGTAGATGAGTTGAACTTATAACACAAAATATTAAATTAGTAAAATTTTGGACAATGGGCGTGGCACCGCCCACTTTTTAAAGAAGGTAATTTAAAACTTTTGCAAGCTGTAATTTGGCAGTCGTTGAAGATATCATGATGAAATTTGGCGGGAACGTTACTCTTATTACTGTATGTACGCTTAATAAAAATTAGCAAAATCGGAGAAGGACCACGCCCACTTTAAAAAAAAAAATGTTTTTAAAGTAAAATTTTAACAAAAAATTTAATATCTTTACAGTATATAAGTAAATTATGTCAAGATTCAACTCCAGTAATGATATGGTGCAACAAAATACAAAAATAAAAGAAAATTTTAAAATGGGCGTGGCTCCGCCCTTTTTCATTTAATTTGTCTAGGATACTTTTAATGCCATAAATCGAACAAAAATTAACCACTTTTTCGATATCGAAATTTGCGAAAAATTAAAAAAATGCCATAATTCTATACCAAATACGAAAAAAGGGATGAAACATGGTAAGGTAATTGGATTGTTTTATTGACGCGAAATATAACTTTAGAAAAAACTTTATAAAATGGTTGTGGCACCTACCATATTAAGTAGAAGAAAATGAAAAAGTTCTGCAGGGCGAAATAAAACACCCTTAAAATCTTGCCAGGTATTACATATATAAATAAATTAGCGGTATCCAACCGATAATGTTCTGGGTCACCCTAGTCCACATTTTGGTCGATATATGGAAAACGCCTTCACATATACAACTACCACCACTCCCTTTTAAAACTCTCATTAATACCTTTAATTTGATACCCATATCGTACAAACTCATTCTAGAGTCACCCCTGGTCCACCTTTATGGCGATATCTCGAAAAGGCGTCCACCTATAGAACTAAGCCCCACACCCTTTTAAAATACTCATTAACACCTTTCTTTTGATACCCATATTGTACAAACAAATTCTAGGGTCACCCCTGCTTCACCTTTATGGCGATATCTCGAAACGGCGTCCACCTATGGAACTAAGGAATACTCCCTTTTAAAATACTCATTATCACCTTTCTTTTGATGCCCATATTATACAAACAAATTCTAGGGTCACCCCTGGTCCACCTTTATGGCGATATCTCGAAAATGCGACCACCTATACAACAACCACCACTCCCTTTTAAAACCCTCATTAATACCTTTAATTTGATACCCATATCGTACAAACACATTCTAGAGTCACCCCTGGTCCACCTTTGTGGCGATATTCCGAAAAGGTGCCCACCTATAGAACTAAGCCCCACACCCTTTTAAAATACTCATTAACACCTTTCTTTTGATACCCATATTGTACAAACAAATTCTAGGGTCACCCCTGGTCCACCTTTATGGCGATATCTCGAAACGGCGTCCACCTATGGAACTAAGGATTACTCCCTTTTAAAATATTCATTAACAGCTTTCTTTTGATACCCATATTGTACAAACAAATTCTAGGGTCACCCCTGGTCCACCTTTATGGCGATATCTCGAAACGGCGTACACCTATGGAACTAAGGATTACTCCCTTTTAAAATACTCATTAATACCTTTAATTTGATATCCATATCGTACAAACGCATTCTAGAGTCACCCCTGGTCCACCTTTATGGCGATATTTCGAAAAGGCGACCACCTATACAACAACCACCACTCCCTTTTAAAATCCTCATTAATACCTTTAATTTGATATCCATATCGTACAAACACATTCTAGGGTCACCCCTGGTCCACTTTTATGGCGATATTTCGAAACGGCATCCACCTATAGAACTAAGGCCCACTCCCTTTTAAAATACTCATTAACACCATTCGTTTGATGCCCATATTGTACAAACAAATTCTAGGGTCACCCCTGGTCCACCTTTATGGCGATATCTTGAAACGGCGTCCACCTATGGAACTAAGGATTACTCCCTTTTAAAATACTCATTAACACCTTTCATTTGATACCCATATCGTACAAACGCATTCTAGAGTCACCCCTGGTCCACCTTTATGACGATATCTCGAAACGGCGTCCACCTATAGAACTAAGGCCCACTCCCTTTTAAAATACTCATTAACACCTTTCGTTTGATGCCCATATTGTGCAAACGCATTCTAGAGTCACCCCTGGTCCATCTTTACGGCGATATCTCGAAAAGGCGTCCATCTATAGAACTTAGGTCCACGCCCTTTTAAAATACTCATTAATACCTTTCATTTGATACCCATATCGTACAAACGCATTCTAGAGTCAACCCTGATCCACCTTTATGGCTATATCCCTAAATGGCGTCCACCTATAGAACTATGGCGCACTCCCTCATAAAATACTCTTTAATGCCTTTCATTTGATACACATGTCATACAAACGTATTCCAGGGTTTCCCTCGGTTCATTTTCCTACATGGTTATTTTCCCTTATGTTGTCACCATAGCTCTCAACTGAGTATGTAATGTTCGGTTACACCCGAACTTAACCTTCCTTACTTGTTTTTATATAATTTTTTGGGCTATCAGCCTCTTTTCACTATATACTGCAGAGTTTTCCCCTTTTTTGCAATTTTTTGGGCTATCAGCCTCTTTTCACTTTATTGTGCATGGTTTTTCCCCTCTTTGCAATTTCTTGGGCTATCAGCCTCTTTTCACTTTATACTGCAGGGTTTTCCCCTTTTTTGCAATTTCTTGGGCTATCAGCCTCTTTTCACTTTATTGTGCAGGGTTTTTCGCCTCTTTGCAATTTCTTGGGTTATCAGCCCCTTTTAACTTCTTATAACGCACGGTTTATTATTTTTATAATTTTTGGGCTATCAGCCTCTTTTTACTTTATACACTAGCTTCACGGTCCCTGCTCGGGCGCCACTTAAAGGATCTGTGATCGTTACACTTAAGTATGATAGCGGTTAGTACGAAGGCCCCGACGCAACTGCCCTCTGCGTGGACTGCTGCTTCATTTTATAACATTTCGCGCAGCTACATTCTGTAGCTAGACATATGCGACGTCTGGGTGTGAGTGTGGCCTTGACTTCCCGCAGGTGTCTTACTTGGCTGGCATGTGCAATGCAAAAGTCTCACAACATTGTGAAATAGAAATTTGCTGACTCCGCTGCAATGTGCATAGGTACTGACTTGGTTGCCATAGGTTTGATAACGTTGCGCAATATTGTCATTGCGCGATATGACTTGCCCTTGAAGCGGGTGTTGGGTTGCAATGATGGTGCTTACAATATATATGCTATCGCAGCTGCAGGTGGCCCATCATACGTGGGAAGAATAGTTATGCTGACACAGCTGCAGGTGGCCCATGGACTGTGGGAAGAATGATTATGCTGACACAGCTGCAGGTGTCTATGGGATTGTGGGAAGAATGATTATGCTGACACAGCTGCACGTGTATACTTCAGCTTGTGGGAATCCAACATGTTGTGCCGCCAGCGTGTTAACTTGTATCTACATAAAAGAATCAATCATTAGGTCTACACATATGTACGTACACGCAGCGGAGAAGCAACACACAAGCACATGCAAATATCTTATCTGAGATATGCAATTATAGGTGTGGAAGTGTCGCCCACAAATACAAGCACGGCTACGACAGGTAATGGAGTTGGAAGTGACTGATGTGGACGAGCATGTCTTTTATCCTGATGTGGAAGAGCCAGCGACTAAATTGGAGGAGAAGATAGAGACTCCGAATCAATTGGCCAGTGTAGACCAAAACGCGATACTAGCAGTGCTGAAGCAAATGTCGTCACAAATATCAACCGTAATGTCAACACAGCTCGAATTACAAAAGCAGATATAACATCTCAACTGGAATCGTAGAAGACATATATGGCATCCAAGATGGAATCACAGGAGACACGTATTGCAGAAATGGAATCTGAAATTTCAGCACAGATATCATCGCAGATCTCTGCTCAACTGGAAGAGCAAGAATGACGTATTTCCTCGAAGTTGAAGGCGCAAGATACAAAAATTTTACAGTTTGAGGACAAAATCGATGCCGAGATTGAAACATTGCGAGGTCATATACAGGAGTTGCAACTAAATCGTCCAGTTGTTTCAGAAAGCAATACGAAGGTAAGAACTCCATCTTTTGACGGCTCTGTTCCTTTCCAGGTCTTTAAGCTACAATTTGAGAAGACCGCAGCAGTGAACAACTGGAATGCTGAAGATAAAGTTGCTGCACTGTTCATGGCATTGAAAGGGCTTGCAGCTGAGATTTTACAAACCATTCCAAAGGGCGAACGGAACTGTTATGAAGCATTGATGGGTGCTCTAGAGAGACGATACGGAACTGAGCATAGGAGACAGATACACCAAATGGAGTTACTGAACCGCTTCCAGAGGCCTGGTGAAACATTGCAAGAGTTTGCGTCGGATGTTGAAAGGCTGGCACATTTAGCGAATGCGGACACACCCCTGGAATACACTGAAAGGGTAAAGATTCAGAGCTTTATAAATGGCATACGGGACGTCGAAACAAAGCTACATACGCAAACCCAAAACCAACATTCGCAGGAACGGTTTCATAAGCTTTGATTCAGGAAACAGCGTCGCTTCTGTGTAAGCCAGTTTTCAAAGCACGCCGTGTGGGAGTAGAAAGACCAGAGTGGACAGGCGAAATATTGGAGGCGCTGAAAGGATTGCAAAAGCGGAGTGGAAGAGTTATCAAATGCTTCAAATGCGGGAAGCCCGGTCACATTGCACGTCATTGCGATCTGGTTCCTAATAGTTCCAACAATGTGGGTGGCCGTAAACGCAAAGATGGAGGAGATGAGCAAGAGCGTGTCAGATGTAAAGAACGAAAACTTGCCCCAGCTATTGAATATCCTGTGATATCTGTGTCGCAAATTGGAAGAAAATCGAGCAGTCTTGCCGTCAAAGGAAAGCTGGATGGCAAGGAGTGTACTGAATGTAGATACGGGCGCATCCCATTCCTTAATCCGATCTGCTTGGTCAACAGGAGAGTAATACCATTACCTGGAGCAAGGTTGCGTACGGTCACTGGCGAGTATAATCAAGTCCAAGGAGAAGTGGTATGGGAGGTATTAATTGGAAAGTTCATGGTTCTACACAAATTCATTGTGGCGGAGATTGTTGATGAAGTCATATTGGGAGTGGACTCCTTGGTTGACCACGATATCAAGATCAATATGCGGAGAAGGGTGATGCGTTATGAGAACCAGGATATGCCGCTTAACTTCAGTTTGGAAAAAGGGTTCGGCATTAAGCGAGTGCTGGTGGAGGAGATTCGACAGAGACCACCAAAGTCAAGGAAAGTAGATCGAGCAAAAGTTGATGGCACAAATGGGCCAAACAAATCAAAACCGAAGGCACCTGTGAGAGAAACACTGTCATTGAAAAGTCCTAACGGATGCACTAAAACGAAGGAAAGAATTTCGCAGAAAGAATGCAAGGGTGGTTTCAAGCCAGCGCTCAATTCTGTTGAGAAACGTCGGAACGATACTGATTATGTGAAGCCAATCCGTCCATAGCAAGCTCTACAAAGCGGTTCATTGGGCAAACAACAGAGTGCGAGGGAACGATCCAGGATAATGAGTAGTAAGATGAAACGCAGGTACGGTGAGAACAATAATTCGGAAGGTTTCTTAGAGGGAGATTTGGTACTGTTATACAACCCTCGCCGGCGGAAAGGTGTTCCATCCAAATTTCGGTGCAGTTGGGAAGGCCCGTACAAAATTGTGAAGAAGATCAGTGATACCATCTACGGCATACAAACAATTGGGAAACCACGAAGTAGAAGAGTGGTACAATTGGAGATGCTAGCGTCGTTTAGATCGAGAGATTTGTCTGATCGGGACGATCAGACTTAAGTGGAGGGCAGTGTTACGAATATTAGCAATACTAAGGGGTACTGTCATCTCTAAGCCGATGCTAAGAGTGATTTGTATGCACATCCATAAATCAATCATTATGTATCTACATAAACGAATCAATCATTAGGTCTACACATATGTACGTACACGCAGCGGAGAAGCAACGCACAAGCACATGCAGATATCTTATCTGAGATATGCAATTATAATTGTGGAAGTGTCGCTCACAAACATACGCGCATATGAGAGTTATACACGTACATCTGTAGTTATAATTATAACAGATAACCAACTATCCTAGAACAGAAGCGCCTAGAAGATGCAACGAGGAAATCAAAGAGTATAAAAGGCAGCAATAGTAGAGGCGCTAGAATCAGTTTCGATTAAGCACGCTATCTGTCGAGCAATAGTATTTTGCCTTATTAATTATAGGAGTTATTTATTCAACAATTTAGTGATTCGAACTTAGCAGAAGATTGCAAATAAGAGGATTTGCAGTAAAGGGAGGGGTGGGAACTTTTTTCTAAATATATGTAATAATAACGTAAAAAAGCAAGAAAAATTAAAAATTAGTAAAAATCCGTTGTGTGATAAGAAATTACTATGTAGATTACAGTCAATACAAAAAAAGTTCCCCCCCTGGAACCTCGCATGGTGAACACAAGGAAAACTGTGTTTAGTCGATTTCTAATAACACAGATGGCCCGGATACTTGCAATTGCCCACACCTAGAGCGTTTGGATGAGGAAGCCTATAAAATTATGAACACTTACACAAAATATTTATAAAGTAGCTCTGAGCAATATGGATGATAAGCGAATTGTACGAGAAAATCATATTGATACTTATGCTTATGGTCATTTCGAAACCTTATAGTAGTACTTTATTGTAATACATTTAAGAAAAACATTAATAAACAATTTATATTGTATTACATAAAAATTACTGTGTTGTATTTTTCTTTTTGCTCATAATTGTAATGTATTGGCGGCTTCAGATCCTATAAATAGAGGTCGATATCGAAAGGGGTTCGATAATTTTATACAGCTATAAAAGATCTATAAAAGAAATATACCACACCAGATTCTTATCAGATTCAAACAACTGATAGGTAACAGAGATACCAGATTTTTATCAGATACATAGCTGATAGGTAACATATTTACCAGATTCTTATCAGATACACAACTGGTAGGTAACAGATTTATCAGACTCTTATCAGATACACAACTGGTAGGTAACAGATTTACCAGATTCTTATCAGATACACAACTGATAGGTAACAGATTTTTTTCTTCGGTCGCTCATTAAAAATCATGTCAAATAATCATATGACTGTATTACCAAATCTTGTTAGGATCAGGAAAGTATTAAATGAAAAACTTAAAAGAATGAAATTGAGAGAATTGGATAGAATCAACTTGTTAGAGGATACAGACATTCTACTAATTAAGACTGTCTCGGCCATTTCATGTTCATAACGAAAACTGATCCAGCAAACACTTTTTCAAATGTACTTCCCTTATCTTCCTTTTCTGAAACACAGACGCACACAAGTAGATTACGCATTGCTTAATGAGATGACATGTTGCAAGTAGATTACGCATTGCTAGACACATTTTTTCTTATCCCACGCACGCAAAAAAAATTTGTTTCACAATTTAAGCAGTTGATAACTCCACTGATTATTGTATGCATATCCATAATAAAATGTATGAATATATTCGATGACATGTTGCAAGTAGATTAGGCATTGCTTACTATAATGAGATATCATGTTAAAAGTAGATTACACATTTCTTATCGCACACAAAAAGTACTTTATTGTTCTATTCTTCTACTATAAAACCTTAGCTCAGATCCAATTTAAATTATTCAAAATTCAAAACGCAAACCCATAATGTGATTAGCATTTTAAATTCAAAAATTGTAATTTACAGCGCATACATTAGGAGGGATAATTTCCCTCTTAATGATTTTGCGCGATGGCACGACCAGCCGCGTCAAGAGGTGCTTAACGAAATTGTTGAAGGGATGCTGGAGTATTTATAATTGCAACCGAATTTTATTAATTTTTCTAACATATCAATGGTTGTATCAAACATTGATTTAAGTGACACTGAGGCGGGAAATTTGTCTGCCTCAGTATCACTTTGCGAAAAAGATATGGATGCTTTATGGTACACAAGGGTGGCGAAATTCGATTTATGGAGGGTGCCATAACACTCTCTTTAAAATACTAAGAAATAAAAAATTTTAAAATTTAAAACAAAAACTGTTTTTATTTGTTTGAAAAAGGTTTACTTGAAAAAAGTAAGTATTTACAGGTGGAACTTATTTACAATATTTAAAAGGAAGTTGGTTATAAATTTTTATATAAGTGACCATAATCTTGTAGGCTGTCTCATTCAAACACTCTAGATGTGAGCAAATGCAAGTGTCTGGGCCATCTGTGCTATTAGAATTCGACCAAACACAGTTTTCATAGTGTTCACCGAAATGATTTTTTATTTTACTTAATTTATCTCTATACTCAATTTTTGAATGAATTTCGAAAAGTCTTTTCCTCTGCTCTTCAGGTAAAATATGTTTAAATTGTTTCAGAAAATTAAATATGTCTACTACTGCTGACGACGACGACGACGATGACATGTTTGTGATTACTGAACCTTCATATACAATGTTTGATAATAACGATCAACATGAATTATTCTTGGATTTATATCGTTATATCGTTCATATAATGCTTCTCGTTTATGTAATGTCTCCGTATTGTCTTCCGGAAATTCAAAGCAATAGATATTTAAAGTACGCTGTATATAATTGCTGTAATAAGAGCATTTAATTCGTATTTCACAATTATCGTAAAATAAATTGAAATGTCTATAAAAAACCTCTGGGCTTTCAAGAATTCCTCCTATTCTCTTTCCCTTTTCAACTAGTAATTCTTTAACACCATGTGACTCACTCCTTTGATCGCGGATAGTTGGTCTAAAAGATCCCTCCGGGTTCTGCGTTGTTGTTTTTGTTGCTGTTGTTTTTAATAATGATGGGTTGAGCTCAGGAAAACTCTGATCTAATAATTGAATTGTTACATTTATTTTTAAACGTAATGAAGTTTTGGAATATTGTATTCAAAACTAGTCTGCTTACTATTTTCAAAATTTTTAAGGCTGTTTATATTTTGTTCTTCATTCATAAATTGATTATAGGGATAACTTGTTCGATAACTTAAGTGAAACAGGTAAATAAGTAAAATTTGTATTAAATTAGGTAATTTCATATCTATACACGTGTGAGTCATTTACCTATATTTTTTCACATCAATTATTTCTATATGTGGTCTTTTAAATGAAATATCCTGGGCTAGAATCTTTTCAATATCACCATTACTAAGAATTCGTTAAATTTCAATTTCACGATATTCAAAGCACTTGATACTCAACATTTTTTTCCACGTATCTACTATCATAATTACAACAAATTGGTAGATCAATATTATCACATTCCAATTTAAAATGTCGATAAATTGCTTGTTTTACCTCAATGATTCCTACAATATCAGATTCCTTTTCAATGAGCTCTCTACGAAATGCCTCTATAGCTCCATCTATAGTAAAAGTTCTCATAGGCTTCTTCGTCATTCCTTCAAAAGAGGCTCACTTTGTTTTAGTAGAAATAATGAAATATTGATTGATAAAATATCATTACTATTCGGTAATGTTAAATTAAATTGAATACTTTTCGAGTTTTGGTTTATCGCAAGCGCATTACTATCTAGGTTTTCCCAAAATGGTGCTCCGTAGGTAGTTTTGAAAACAAATAATAATAATGAGATATAAAATTTAAAATTCGTTGTGGGATACGTCAATTTAAAATGAGGGTGATATTAGAAAACAATGTATTTATATACTTACTTTTCTTCTTCTTCTTCTTATTCCCACCCTTTTAAAATAAAAACATCAAACTTAAGGTTTCTAATTCTATTTTATTTCATTATAAATTTAAATTACTACCCGATATGTATTTGAACAAAATATATGTTGATTTTAAGGCACAACGAATTTGTCGTTGGTTGATTTTCACATTACAATCAGTATGAAAATGAAATTGGCAACGCACAACATCTGGGTGTAAACTATATAATCTAGAGAGATTCATTCCATTACATCCTGTACTCTCCTCTTCAATGTTAAACACCGGCTTTTGGAGGAACTCTAGCGTGCGGCCGTCGGAAAGTTTGTATTCTATATATGGTAAGCTAGATGGCCGTTCGGTAGAAAATCCTCTTCTTGGACTGGTTCAGGTTCTTTCTCCGCGTCGTCTGTGGTCACATGATAAAGTCGCTGTTGCTTTGTGTTTTCCGACCTAGCATCACGTTTGAAGGGGTTTGGCCGGTTTATGTAGTTTACGCGCCTACTCTGAATGGACTGGTCTGCGTCCATCTTTTCAACGGGTGGTTGCGTAGAAGTTGGTTGGCATAGCTTTGGAGATTCCTGTTGATTTGAATTTTGCTTTTCGAAAGGTAATCTTCGCTCCTGGGGACGCCAAGTTGTCCTTGGAGGTATTGGTGGTGCCTTGGTGGCACTTAAACCATACATGTGATCTAGTATCACGTTCATCGGCGCAACAACGTGATTGTCGTGGCGTGCGCTGTGAATGGTTTCGGAAATTAGTGTTTTGAATTTCGAGGCATGCGGAATATGCCTCACGTAGGATTTTGGGACGTTGTATGAGGACCATTTTAGCCAGCTCTCCTTTCAGGCCGCGGATGAAAACATCGAAGGCGCGATTCCTGTAAGTGTCTATGAGGACTTCTGTCGTTTCCTCAAAGTACGTCTCTGTTTTGATCTTGTTTATAATTAAGAAGAATTGGTGATTCACTGCAGCGTAAAATTCATCAAGCCGTGAATTTTTTTGGGACAATTGATGGAGTTGATACTCCAAAGTGCGGATGTCGCGTTTATCCGCGTAATGGAGTGATTGGCAGTCCTTAATGGCACTCCAGTTGGTTTCGAATACATTGTACGATTTTAGGGCAGTGTCAGCTGCTCCCCGTACCTTTTGGCGAATGTGCTGCAAAATAGCACGGTATATCGGTTTGTTTCTTATCACCTTGAAGTCAGACAGGATGCTCTCAACAGAGTGCACCCATGAAATGTATTGGACGGGATTGCAGTCAAAGGTTTGCAATTCTTTCACACAGTCGGGTAACCTGGAGATGTCCTTAAGATCCGCCTCCGTTGCAGGAGCTCGCGGTTCTGCTTCCCCTACGGATGATTGGCTAGTTCCTTCTAAAACGTCGAGCCGGGATCGCAGATTGTCCAATGCTGATACCCGCCTATCTACGCTGTTCACCTTTTCCAAGAGTGCGTTAACCGCACCTGTCAAATTTGTAACGGTGGTCTGCATCGCTTCCATTATCCTGCAAGAAAATATTAAGATTTATTTTTAGATAATCTACTTACGCCCCTATCACGTATAGGTTTAGCATTAGCACACTGTTTTTTATACTCAGTTGAGCAGAGCTCACAGAGTATATTAAGTTTGATTGGATAACGGTTGGTTGTACATATATAAAGGAATCGAGATAGATATAGACTTCCATATATCAAAATAATCAGGATCGAAAAAAAATTTGATTGAGCCATGTCCGTCCGTCCGTCCGTTAACACGATAACTTGAGTAAATTTTGAGGTATCTTGATGAAATTTGGTATGTAGGCTACTGAGCACTCATCTCAGATCGCTATTTAAAATGAACGATATCGGACTATAACCACGCCCACTTTTTCGATATCGAAAATTTCGAAAAACCGAAAAAGTGCGCTAATTCATTACAAAAGACCGATAAAGCGACGAAACTTGGTAGATGAGTTGAACTTATAACACAAAATATTAAATTAGTAAAATTTTGGACAATGGGCGTGGCACCGCCCACTTTTTAAAGAAGGTAATTTAAAATTTTGCAAGCTGTAATTTGGCAGTCGTTGAAGATATCATGATGAAATTTGGCAGGAACGTTACTCTTATTACTGTATGTACGCTTAATAAAAATTAGCAAAATCGGAGAAGGACCACGCCCACTTTTAAAAAAAAATGTTTTTAAAGTAAAATTTTAACAAAAAATTTAATATCTTTACAGTATATAAGTAAATTATGTCAAGATTCAACTCCAGTAATGATATGGTGCAACAAAATACAAAAATAAAAGAAAATTTTAAAATGGGCGTGGCTCCGCCCATTTTCATTTAATTTGTCTAGGATACTTTTAATGCCATAAATCGAACAAAAATTAACCACTTTTTCGATATCGAAATTTGCGAAAAATTAAAAAAATGCCATAATTCTATACCAAATACGAAAAAAGGGATGAAACATGGTAAGGTAATTGGATTGTTTTATTGACGCGAAATATAACTTTAGAAAAAACTTTATAAAATGGTTGTGGCACCTACCATATTAAGTAGAAGAAAATGAAAAAATTCTGCAGGGCGAAATAAAACACCCTTAAAATCTTGCCAGGTATTACATATATAAATAAATTAGCGGTATCCAACCGATAATGTTCTGGGTCACCCTAGTCCACATTTTGGTCGATATCTGGAAAACGCCTTCACATATACAACTACCACCACTCCCTTTTAAAACTCTCATTAATACCTTTAATTTGATACCCATATCGTACAAACTCATTCTAGAGTCACCCCTGGTCCACCTTTATGGCGATATCTCGAAAAGGCGTCCACCTATAGAACTAAGCCCCACACCCTTTTAAAATACTCATTAACACCTTTCTTTTGATACCCATATTGTACAAACAAATTCTAGGGTCACCCCTGCTTCACCTTTATGGCGATATCTCGAAACGGCGTCCACCTATGGAACTAAGGAATACTCCCTTTTAAAATACTCATTATCACCTTTCTTTTGATGCCCATATTATACAAACAAATTCTAGGGTCACCCCTGGTCCACCTTTATGGCGATATCTCGAAAATGCGACCACCTATACAACAACCACCACTCCCTTTTAAAACTCTCATTAATACCTTTAATTTGATACCCATATCGTACAAACACATTCTAGAGTCACCCCTGGTCCACCTTTGTGGCGATATTCCGAAAAGGTGCCCACCTATAGAACTAAGCCCCACACCCTTTTAAAATACTCATTAACACCTTTCTTTTGATACCCATATTGTACAAACAAATTCTAGGGTCACCCCTGGTCCACCTTTATGGCGATATCTCGAAACGGCGTCCACCTATGGAACTAAGGATTACTCCCTTTTAAAATATTCATTAACAGCTTTCTTTTGATACCCATATTGTACAAACAAATTCTAGGGTCACCCCTGGTCCACCTTTATGGCGATATCTCGAAACGGCGTCCACCTATGGAACTAAGGATTACTCCCTTTTAAAATACTCATTAATACCTTTAATTTGATATCCATATCGTACAAACGCATTCTAGAGTCACCCCTGGTCCACCTTTATGGCGATATTTCGAAAAGGCGACCACCTATACAACAACCACCACTCCCTTTTAAAATCCTCATTAATACCTTTAATTTGATATCCATATCGTACAAACACATTCTAGGGTCACCCCTGGTCCACTTTTATGGCGATATTTCGAAACGGCATCCACCTATAGAACTAAGGCCCACTCCCTTTTAAAATACTCATTAACACCATTCGTTTGATGCCCATATTGTACAAACAAATTCTAGGGTCACCCCTGGTCCACCTTTATGGCGATATCTTGAAACGGCGTCCACCTATGGAACTAAGGATTACTCCCTTTTAAAATACTCATTAACACCTTTCATTTGATACCCATATCGTACAAACGCATTCTAGAGTCACCCCTGGTCCATCTTTACGGCGATATCTCGAAAAGGCGTCCATCTATAGAACTTAGGTCCACGCCCTTTTAAAATACTCATTAATACCTTTCATTTGATACCCATATCGTACAAACGCATTCTAGAGTCAACCCTGATCCACCTTTATGGCTATATCCCTAAATGGCGTCCACCTATAGAACTATGGCGCACTCCCTCATAAAATACTCTTTAATGCCTTTCATTTGATACACATGTCATACAAACGTATTCCAGGGTTTCCCTCGGTTCATTTTCCTACATGGTTATTTTCCCTTATGTTGTCACCATAGCTCTCAACTGAGTATGTAATGTTCGGTTACACCCGAACTTAACCTTCCTTACTTGTTTTTATATAATTTTTTGGGCTATCAGCCTCTTTTCACTATATACTGCAGAGTTTTCCCCTTTTTTGCAATTTTTTGGGCTATCAGCCTCTTTTCACTTTATTGTGCATGGTTTTTCCCCTCTTTGCAATTTCTTGGGCTATCAGCCTCTTTTCACTTTATACTGCAGGGTTTTCCCCTTTTTTGCAATTTCTTGGGCTATCAGCCTCTTTTCACTTTATTGTGCAGGGTTTTTCGCCTCTTTGCAATTTCTTGGGTTATCAGCCCCTTTTAACTTCTTATAACGCACGGTTTATTATTTTTATAATTTTTGGGCTATCAGCCTCTTTTTACTTTATACACTAGCTTCACGGTCCCTGCTCGGGCGCCACTTAAAGGATCTGTGATCCTTACACTTAAGTATGATAGCGGTTAGTACGAAGGCCCCGACGCAACTGCCCTCTGCGTGGACTGCTGCTTCCTTTTATAACATTTCGCGCAGCTACATTCTGTAGCTAGACATATGCGACGTCTGGGTGTGAGTGTGGCCTTGACTTCCCGCAGGTGTCTTACTTGGCTGGCATGTGCAATGCAAAAGTCTCACAACATTGTGAAATAGAAATTTGCTGACTCCGCTGCAATGTGCATAGGTACTGACTTGGTTGCCATAGGTTTGATAACGTTGCGCAATATTGTCATTGCGCGATATGACTTGCCTTTGAAGCGGGTGTTGGGTTGCAATGATGGTGCTTACAATAATTATGCTATCGCAGCTGCAGGTGGCCCATCAAACGTGGGAAGAATAATTATGCTGACACAGCTGCAGGTGGCCCATGGACTGTGGGAAGAATGATTATGCTGACACAGCTGCAGGTGTCTATGGGATTGTGGGAAGAATGATTATGCTGACACAGCTGCACGTGTATACTTCAGCTTGTGGGAATCCAACATGTTGGGCCGCCAGCGTGTTAACTTGTATCTACATAAAAGAATCAATCATTAGGTCTACACATATGTACGTACACGCAGCGGAGAAGCAACACACAAGCACATGCAAATATCTTATCTGAGATATGCAATTATAGGTGTGGAAGTGTCGCCCACAAATATACGCGCATATGAGAGCTATACACGTACATCTGTAGTTATAATTATAACAGATAACCAACTAGTAGATTCTAGAACAGAAGTGCCTAGAAGATGCAACGAGGAAATCAATGAGTATAAAAGGCAGCAATAGTAGAGGCGCTAGAATCAGTTTCGATTAAGCACGCTATCTGTCGAGCAATAGTAGAGTTGTTTATTGTGAAGTACTTGAATAAAGACCATTTTGCATTATTAAATATTGGAGTTATTTATTCAACAGTTTAGTGATTCGTACTTAGAAGAAGGTTGCAAATAAGAGGATTTGCAGTAAATGCGTTACAATTGGTGTCAGAAGAGGAATTTTTGAATAAATTCCGAAGATTGTGAATACAACTTGGACATGGCAAAGTGGAGTGAATTGAGAATCCAGCAACTGAAGAAGGAGTTGGAGAGCCGTGGATTGAATACAACCGGCAATAAGATCGAACTTCAAGCACGGCTACGACAGGTAATGGAGTTGGAAGGGACTGATGTGGACGAGCATGTCTTTTATCCTGATGTGGAAGAGCCAGCGACTAAATTGGAGGAGAAGATAGAGACTCCGAATCAATTGGCCAGTGTAGACAAAAACGCCATACTAGCAGTGCTGAAGCAAATCTCGTCACAAATATCAACCGTAATGTCAACACAGCTCGAAGTACAAAAGCAGATATAACATCTCAACTGGAATCGTAGAAGACATATATGGCATCCAAGATGGAATCACAGGAGACACGTATTGCAGAAATGTAATCTGAAATTTCAGCGCAGATATCATCGCAGATCTCAGCTCAACTGGAAGAGCAAGAATGACGTATTTCCTCGAAGTTGAAGGCGCAAGATACAAAAATTTTACAGTTTGAGAACAAAATCGATGCCGATATTGAAACATTGCGAGGTTGTTGTTGTTGTTGTTGTAGCAATGCTCGCCCCACCTAATAGCCGCGACCGATCACAAATTGTCATCAATATCCTCTAATGGGAGTCCAAGGAAACTTGCCGTTTCAGCAGGGGTGGACCATAAGGAAATTTGTGTTAGAGGCGTTGGTTCCACATTACAATTAAGGAGATGGTTGGTGTCATGTGGGGACACATTGCAAGCAGGGCATACATTTTGTATGTCGGGGTTGATTCTGGATAGGTAAGAGTTTAACCTGTTACAGTATCCAGAACGAAGTTGAGCAAGAGTGACACGCGTTTCCCTGGGGAGTATGCGTTCCTCTTCTGCGAGTTCTGGATATTTTTCTTCAAGTACTGGATTCACCGGGCAATTCCCGACATAAAGGTCCGACGCCTGTCTATGGAGTTCACCAAGGACCTGCTTGTGTTTTTCCGCTTCGTGCGGCTGGGTTCTCAGGTGCCGTATTTCCTCAAAATGCTTACGGAGATGACTCCTTAGGCCCCTAGGCGGTGCTGGTTCGTCAATCAGATGTCTGTTGGGATGCCCAGGTTTCTGGGTATTCAACAGAAACTGTTTGGTCAGCATTTCATTTCTGTCCCTGATAGGGAGTATTCTCGCCTCATTATGCAGATGGTGTTCTGGGGACATAAGAAGACAGCCCGTGGCGATTTTGAGAGCAGTATTTTGGCAGGCCTTTAGTTTCTTCCAGTGGGTGGTTTTTAGGCTAGGCGACCATATGGGTGACGCGTAGCACGTAATCGGCTGGCTAATTGCTTTGTATGTGGTCAAGAGCGTTTCTTTATCTTTTCCCCAGGTACTGCCAGCAAGAGATTTAAGGATTTTATTTCGGCTCTGAATTCTTGGAACAATTGCGGTTGCGTGCGCACCAAAATGTAGATCCTGATCAAACGTCACACCCAAGATTTTGGGGTGTAGGACAGTCGGTAGCGTAGTGCCATCGACGTGGATGTTCAATATGGTCGACATTTGGCGCGTCCATGTTGTAAATAAGGTCGCGGAAGATTTAGTCGGTGACAATGCCAGGTTTCGCGAGGCGAAAAAACTGGAGAGATCAGGGAGATAGCCGTTTATTTTATTGCATAGCTCATCGATCTTTGGGCCTGGGCCTGTGGCCATCATTGTGCAGTCATCGGCGTAGGAAACGATTGTGACTCCTTCCGGTGGTGAAGGTAGCTTAGATATGTAGAAATTAAACAAAAGCGGGGATAGGACACCACCCTGTGGCACCCCTTGTTTAATTCTCCTTTGTTTTGATGTTTCGTTTCTGAATTGCACCGATGCCTGCCGACCACCCAGATAATTTGCGATCCACCTTTTAAGACATGGGGGAAGGGTGGACCCTTCCAGGTCCTGCAGTAACGAGCCATGGTTGACCGTATCAAAAGCTTTTGATAGGTCTAACGCTACGAGTACTGTTCTATGGTGGGGATATTGATTCAAACCGCAATTTATCTGGGTGTTAATGACATTTAGCGCGGAGGTAGTGCTATGGAGTTTTCTGAAGCCATGCTGATGAGGGGCTAGCTGCAAATGTGCTTGGAAATAAGGGAGCAAAATGGCTTCAAGCGTCTTTGCCACTGGCGATAGGAGAGATATCGGACGATATGACTCACCTACGTTAGCTGGTTTCCCAGGCTTTAGTAGCGGGACCACCTTGGCCATTTTCCATTTCTCGGGTATGACAAAGGTGGAAAGAGACAGGTTGAAGACATGCGCTAAGTATTTGAAACCCTCTTTCCCTAGGTTTTTAAGCATCGGCACGGCTATGCCGTCTGGGCCCACTGCTTTGGATGGTTTAGCGCGACCAATGGCGTCCTCAACCTCTCTAGCGGTGATGGTAATTGGTGACGCGCTGAGTTTGTGTTTATGTGCGTGTCTATTGGCTCTCCGTCTATCTTTGTCGACCGTAGGATGCATTATATATTGTCGGCAGAAAGCGCTCGCGCATTTTTTCGCATCCGACAGCACCTTATCGCCAAAGGCGATGGAAACTTTGTCTTTGTGCTTAGTCGGATTCGATAGGGACTTTACGGTGGACCAAAGTTTACCTACACCGGTAGAGAGGTTACAACCTCTTAAGTGCTCTTCCCATTTCGCCCGCTTGTGTTCGTCCACAAGCAATCTGATGCGTTGGTTTATATCCCTTATTTGGGGGTCGCCTGGATCAAGCTGTCTTATAAGATCGCGTTCCCTCGCTAAGCTCGCGGCCTCCGCCGGGAAATGGGGCCGGATTTCGGGAATTCTCCCGGCGGGAATGAAATGTGCCGAGGCGGATTCAATGGGATTCAAGGGGTTGTGTAGCGCAATATATAGCTTCTCCAACCCAATTGTCAACCTCACCTTCGAGCGGCGAATCCCGTTTCACTAACAGACGAGGCTCTGGCGACCCCAAGCTCCTCATGGAACTTGGGGGTGGGGAGGGAGGGATGGCCTGAAGGTTTAATGTGGCCATATAAATCGTTCCCGAGATGGTCGGGCCAGCACCTTAATGGTTTTGTGTTACCGGAGCGTATCGGATCTGTATCCGACAAAGGACCATCACATCGATAACACTCCCCAAAGCCTTCGGGAATAACCTAATCGCTACAACAACAACAGGCGGATTCAATGACCTTACGGAAGGCACGCTCCCCTTGGCGGGCATCAGTCGGGATAGGGAGGGCAGCAAAGCTGCTTGCAGATTTATATTCTTCCCACTTTCCTTTTTTGAAGTTTATGAAAGGGCGTTTTTCGGTGACGATGAAGTCGGCGGTACGCTCGAACGAAATAAGTATGGACAGGTGGTCGGATGCCAATGTTACCATCGGCTGCCAGTTGACGCAGTTTACGAGTTCTGCGCTTACGATTGAGACATCTGGCGAGCTATGACAGCTTCCTACCATACGTGTGGGGGCGTCTCCGTTTATTGTGCAGAACGTCGTTTCGTCTATTTGATCCGCCAACATCTCACCCCTACTGTCCGCCCGCAAGTTTGAATGCCATAGGTCGTGATGGGCATTGAAATCGCCTAAGATAATGCGATTGTTGCCAGTGAGTAAGGCCTCGATATTAGGGCGGTATCCACTGGGGCAACAGGTGACAGGAGGGATGTAGATGTTGATGATTTCTAGATTTGCATCGCCTGACCGGACAGATAGGCCTTGACGTTCTAAGACATTGTCACTGCGGTCAATGCCAGGATCAAATATATGATATTGCACAGAGTGGTGTATAATAAACGCGAGGCCGCCTCCATTTCCGCTCTCGCGGTCTTTCCTGTGGACATTATAACCAGAGCAGGTCTGCAATGCAGATCTTGCCGTGAGGTTAGTCTCTTGAATCGCAGCAATGCGGATGTTGTGCCGCTTCATGAAATCGACTATCTCCGTAATCTTCCCAGTTAGTCCATTACAGTTGAACTGCAGAATTCTGAAGTGCATGAGGGGTGACGCCGCCACTCTAGGGGTAAGTGAGGGGTGACTACGCCTAGGTTGTGGAAGGCCAGGACGCAATTGCTGTTGTGGTCTTGGGACTGGGCGCCCTTGGGCAAGCATTGGGGTACCCGGATGATTTGGGTTTGCGACCTGGCAACATGGCGCGATGAAACCCGTCGCGGGGTTGCCGTCGCGGAGACCAGAACATCTAGGAAAGTGGCACCACCCAAGGCAGGAGCTGCATTGAGCGGATGTCGCAAACCTATATATTCTGTGCTGGCAGACGGTGCAAACGGAGGCAGGGACTAAGAGTCTGTTTCCCTGACCTGCACGATTGCTGACAGAAAAGAGGGGGGGAGAAGAAGACGGGGGCAGGGGCTGATGCTCAGCATTGCTACCAGCTCTACTACGAAGGTAGTAGTTATGAGTGGTATCAGCTGTTTGAGTTGTTGGCGCCGTGGGGCGCGAGCAGCAGCGGGTACTTGTTGTGGCTTGCTGAGCAGTGAAGCTGCTGGAAGGTAGTGGGGATACGCTTAGGCGTAGACTACGGGACGCCCTTGGGCGTGAGCAGCAAGGAGCCACAAAAGATTTATAAAAGTTACGTGGACGTCGGGTTTTGGGATCAAGCCCAGAACAACCTGTCCGATGCAACCATCCCTTGCACGAGACACACTGAACAGAGTATGACCGTCCTAAAAAGATTCTTTTCTGGCAAATGCAGCAAAACCATTTCTCATGACCGGGGTCAGGAGACGGACCCGGATTGGGTTCGATACCTTCCCGGAGTAAGAGAATATGTAGCAGTCCTGCTGCAAGGAGCTGCTGGGAGGATGGCAATTTGTGGGAGGAACGAAACAAATTAAATGGGGTCACACTGAAATGACAGTCCTTGGTCGGGAAAAATCCCGAGTCGCTCCGGTACATAGAACCGACTGCCTTGGGAAGCGAGGTCATATACAGGAGTTGCAACTAAATCGTCCAGTTGTTTCAGAAAGCAATACGAAGCTAAGAACTCCATTTTTTGACGGCTCTGTTCCTTTCCAGGTCTTTAAGCTACAGTTTGAGAAGACCGCAGCAGTGAACAACTGGAATGCTGAAGATAAAGTTGCTGCACTGTTCACGGCATTGAAAGGGCTTGCAGCTGAGATTTTACAAACCATTCTAAAGGGCGAACGGAACTGTTATGAAGCATTGATGGGTGCTCTAGAGAGACGATACGGAACTGAGCATAGGAGATAGATACACCAAATGGGGTTATTGAACCGCTTCCAGAGGCCTAGTGAAACATTGCAAGAGTTTGCGTCGGATGTTGAAAGGCTGGCACATTTAGCGAATGCGGACACACCCCTGGAATACACTGAAAGGGTAAAGATTCAGAGCTTTATAAATGGCATACGGGACGTCGAAACAAAGCTACATACGCAAACCCAAAGCCAACATTCGCAGGAACGGTTTCACAAGCTTTGATTCAGGAAACAGCGTCGCTTCTGTGTAAGCCAGTTTTCAAAGCACGCCATGTGGGAGTAGAAAGACCAGAGTGGGTAAGCGAAATATTGGAGGCGTTGAAAGGATTGCAAAAGCGGAGTGGAAGAGTTATCAAATGCTTCAAATGCGGGAAGCCCGGTCACATTGCACGTCATTGCGATCTGGTTCCTAATAGTTCCAACAATGTGGGTGGCCGTAAACGCAAAGATGGAGGAGATGAGCAAGAGCGTGTCAGATGTAAAGAACGAAAACTTGCCCCAGCTATTGAATATCCTGTGATATCTGTGTCGCAAATTGGAAGAAAATCGAGCAGTCTTGCCGTCAAAGGAAAGCTGGGTGGCAAGGAGTGTACTGAATGTAGATACGGGCGCATCCCATTCCTTAATCCGATCTGACTTGTTCAACAGGAGAGTAATAACATTACCTGGAGCAAGGTTGCGTACGGTCACTGGCGAGTATAATCAAGTCCAAGGAGAAGTGGTATGGGAGGTATTAATTGGAAAGTTCATGGTTCTACACAAATTCATTGTGGCGGAGATTGTCATATTGTGAGTGGACTCCTTGGTTGACTATGGCATCAAGATCGATATGCGGAGAAGGGTGATGCGTTATGAGAACCAGGATATGCCACTTAACAAATGGGCCAAACAAATCAAAACCGAAGGCACCTGTGAGAGAAACACTGTCATTGAAAAGTCCTAACGGATGCACTAAAACGAAGGAAAGAATTTCGCAGAAAGAATGCAAGGGTGGTTTCAAGCCAGCGCGCAATTCTGTTGAGAAACGTCGGAACGATACTGATTATGTGAAGCCAATCCGTCCATAGCAAGCTCTACAAAGTGGTTCATTGGGCAAACAACAGAGTGCGAGGGAACGATCCAGGATAATGAGTAGTAAGATGGAACGCAGGTACGGTGAGAACAATAATTCGGAAGGTTTCTTAGAGGGAGATTTGGTACTGTTATACGACCCTCACCGGCGGAAAGGTGTTCCATCCAAATTTCGGTGCAGTTGGGAAGGCCCGTACAAAATTGTGAAGAAGATCAGTGATACCATCTACGGCATACAAACAATTGGGAAACCACGAAGTAGAAGAGTGGTACAATTGGAGATGCTAGCGTCGTTTAGATCGAGAGATTTGTCTGATCGGGACGATCAGACTTAAGTGGAGGGCAGTGTTACGAATATTAGCAATACTAAGGGGTACTGTCATCTCTAAGCCGATGCTAAGAGTGATTTGTATGCACATCCATAAATCAATCATTATGTATCTACATAAACGAATCAATCATTAGGTCTACACATATGTACGTACACGCAGCGGAGAAGCAACGCACAAGCACATGCAGATATCTTATCTGAGATATGCAATTATAATTGTGGAAGTGTCGCTCACAAACATACGCGCATATGAGAGTTATACACGTACATCTGTAGTTATAATTATAACAGATAACCGACTATCCTAGAACAGAAGCGCCTAGAAGATGCAACGAGGAAATCAAAGAGTATAAAAGGCAGCAATAGTAGAGGCGCTAGAATCAGTTTCGATTAAGCACGCTATCTGTCGAGCAATAGTATTTTGCCTTATTAATTATAGGAGTTATTTATTCAACAATTTAGTGATTCGAACTTAGCAGAAGATTGCAAATAAGAGGATTTGCAGTAAAGGGAGGGGTGGGAACTTTTTTTTAAATATATGTAATAATAACGTAAAAAAGCAAGAAAAATAAAAAATTAGTAAAAATCCGTTGTGTGATAAGAAATTACTATGTAGATTACAGTCAATACAAAAAAAGTTGCCCCCCTGGAACCTCGCATGGTGAACACAATGAAAACTGTGTTTAGTCGATTTCTAATAACACAGATGGCCCGGATACTTGCAATTGCTCACACCTAGAGCGTTTGGATGAGGAAGCCTATAAAATTATGAACACTTACACAAAATATTTATAAAGTAGCTCTGAGCAATATGGATGATAAGCGAATTGTACGTCAAAATTCATATTGATACTTATGCTTATGGTCATTTCGAAAGCTTATAGTAGTACTTTATTGTAATACATTTAAGAAAAACATTAATAAACAATTTATATTGTATTACACAAAAATTACTGTGTTGTATTTTTCTTTTTGCTCGTAATTGTAATGTATTGGCGGCTTCAGATCCTATAAATAGAGGTCGATATCGAAAGGGGTTCGATAACTTTATACAGCTATAAAAGATCTATAAAAGAAATATACCACACCAGATTCTTATCAGATTCAAACAACTGATAGGTAACAGAGATACCAGATTCCTATCAGATACATAGCTGATAGGTAACATATTTACCAGATTCTTATCAGATACACAACTGGTAGGTAACAGATTTATCAGACTCTTATCAGATACACAACTGGTAGGTAACAGATTTACCAGATTCTTATCAGATACACAACTGATAGGTAACAGATTTTTTTCTTCGGTCATTCATTAAAAATCATGTCAAACAATAATATGACTTTATTACCAAATCTTGTTAAGATCAGGAAAGTATTAAATGAAAAACTTAAAAGAATGAAATTGAGAGAATTGGATAGAATCAACTTGTTAGAGGATACAGACATTCTACTAATTAAGACTGTCTCGGCCATTTAATATTCATAACGAAAACTGATCCAGCAAACACTTTTTCAAATGTACTTCCCTTATCTTCCTTTTCTGAAACACAGACGCACACAAGTAGATTACGCATTGCTTAATGAGATGACATGTTGCAAGTAGATTACGCATTGCTAGACACATTTTTTCTTATCCCACGCACACAAAAAAAATTTGTTTCACAATTTAAGCAGTTGATAACTCCACTGATTATTGTATGCTTATTCATAATAAAATGTATGAATATATTCGATGACATGTTGCAAGTAGATTAGGCATTGCTTACTATAATGAGATATCATGTTAAAAGTAGATTACATATTTCTTATCGCACACAAAAAGTACTTTATTGTTCTATTCTTCTACTATAAAACCTTAGCTCAGATCCAATTTAAATTATACAAAATTCAAAACGCAAACCCATAATATGATTAGCATTTTATATTCAAAAATTGTAATTTACAGCGCATACATTAGGAGGAATAATCTCCCTCTTAATGATTTTGCGCGATGGCACGACCAGCCGCGTCAAGAGGTGCTTAACGAAATTGTTGAAGAGATGCTGGAGTATTTATAATTGAAACCGGATTTTATTAATTTTTCAAACCTATCAATGGTTGTATCAAACATTGATTTAAGTGACACTGAGGCGGGAAATTTGTCTGCCTCAGTATCACTTTGCGAAAAAGATATGGATGCTTTATGGTACACAGGGGTGGCGAAATTCGATTTATGGAGGGTACCATAACACTCTCTTTAAAATACTAAGAAATAAAAAATTTTAAAATTTAAAATAAAAACTGTTTTTATTTGTTTGAAAAAGGTTTACTTGAAAAAAGAAAGTATTTACAGATGGAACTTATTTACAATATTTAAAAGGAAGTTGGTTATAAATTTTTATATAAGTGATCATAATCTTGTAGGCTGCCTCATTCAAACACTCTAGATGTGAGCAAATGCAAGTGTCTGGGCCATCTGTGCTATTAGAATTCGACCAAACACAGTTTTCATAGTGTTCACCGAAATGATTTTTTAGTTTACTTAATTTATCTCTATACTCAATTTTTGAATGAATTTCGAAAAGTCTTTTCCTCTGCTCTTCAGGTAAAATATGTTTAAATTGTTTCAGAAAATTAAATATGTCTACTGTTGCTGACGACGACGACGACGATGACATGTTTGTGATTACTGAACCTTCATATGCAATGTTTGATAATAACGATCAACATGAATTATTGTTGGATTTATATCGTACGAAGTGTGCTCATATAATGCTTCTCGTTTATGTAATGTCTCCGTATTGTCTTCCGGAAAGCCAAAGCAATAGATATTTAAAGTACGCTGTATATAATTGCTGTAATAAGGCATTTAATTCGTATTTCACAATTATCGTAAACTAAATTGAAATGTCTATAAAAAACCTCTGGGCTTTCAAGAATGCCTCCTATTCTCTTTCCCTTTTCAACTAGTAATTCTTTAACACCATATGACTCACTCCTTTGATCGCGGATAGTTGGTCTAAAAGATTCCCCCGGGTTCTGCGTTGTTGTTTTTGTTGCTGTTGTTTTTAATAATGATGGGTTGAGCTCAGGAGAACTCTGATCTAACAATTGAATTGTTACATTTATTTTTAAACGTAATGAAGTTTAGGAATATTGTATTCAAAACTAGTCTGCTTACTATTTTCAAAATTTTTAAGGCTGTTTATATTTTGTTCTTGATTCATAAATTGATTATAGGGATAACTTGTTCGATAACTAAAGTGAAACAGGTAAATAAGTAAAATTTGTATTAAATTAGCTAATTTCATATCTACGTATGAGTCATTTATCTATATTTTTTCACATCAATTATTTCTATATGTGGTCTTTTAAATGAAATATCCTGGGCTAAAATCTTTTCAATATCACCATTACTAAGAATTGGTTAAGTTTCAATTTCACGATATTCAAAGCACTTCATATTCAACATTTTTTTCCACGTATCTACTATCATAATTACAACAAATTGGTAGATCAAAATTATCACATTCCAATTTAAAATGTCGATAAATTGCTTGTTTTACCTCAATGATTCCTACAATATCAGATTCCTTTTCAATGAGCTCTCTACGAAATGCCTCTATAGCTCCATATATAGTAAAAGTTCTCATAGGCTTCTTCGTCATTCCTTAAAAGAGGCTCACTTTGTTTTAGTAGTAATAATGAAATATTGATTGATAAAATATCATTACTATTCGGTAATGTTAAATTAAAATGAATACTTTTCGAGTTTTGGTTTATCGCAAGCGCATTACTATCTAGGTTTTCCCAAAATGGTGCTCCGTAGGTACTTTTGAAAACAAATAATAATAATGAGATATAAAATTTAAAATTCGTTGTGGGATACGTCAATTTAAAATGAGGGTGATATTAGAAAACAATGTATTTATATACTTACTTTTCTTCTTCTTCTTCTTATTCCCTCCCTTTTAAAATAAAAACATCAAACTTAAGGTTTCTAATTCTATTTTATTTCATTATAAATTTAAATTACTACCCGATATGTATTTGAACAAAATATATGTTGATTTTAAAGCACAACGAATTTGTCGTTGGTTGATTTTCACATTACAATCAGTATGAAAATGACATTGACAACGCACAACATCTGGGTGTAAACTATATAATCTAGAGAGATTCATTCCATTACATCCTGTACTCTCCTCTTCAATGTTAAACACCGGCTTTTGGAGGAACTCTGCTATCCATACACTTTCTTCTTGCCCCTTAACATAAACTTTTATTTTCTTCAATGTTAACATCAAATAGTTGTTTACAGATTTAAAACTATCGCTTCCATAGGACCATAATAAATTATGGTGGTGTAACATTAACCAATTAGCTTGTCGTTGATTTTCCTTACTCAGATCCGAAAATTCAAATTTATGTGGAAACAATGGGATTCTTCATTTTTGAGGACCACAGCTATTTCCTTTACAATAAATCTATTATCGTATGCTTTAAAGCCTTGAACATCTACTGTAGCAAACATTATGAAAATTAATAAAGAAATATCTTTGTAATGGTAGGCTTTTTATACGTTAAGCACAGACAGGTGAAGTATAGTTGGGGATAAAATAGAATTTTTATATTTCGCCCACACTTATATACTTTAGAAATATGGACCCTTTAAAAATTTGTAGAAGTTACACACTTTTTTATTCCCTTAATTTTTATACTCAGTTGAGCAGAGCTCACAGAGTATATTAACTTTGATTGGATAACGGTTGGTTGTACAGGTATAAAGGAATCGAGATAGACATAAACTTCCATATATCAAAATCATCAGTATCGAAAAAAAATTTGATTGAGCCATGTCCGTCCGTCCGTCTGTCCGTTAACACGATAACTTGAGTAAATTTTGAGGTATCTTGATGAAATGTAGATTCCTGGGCACTCATCACAGATCGCTATTTAAAATGAACGATATCGGACTATAACCACGCCCACTTTTTCGATATCGAAAATTTCGAAAAACCGAAAAAATGCGATAATTCATTGCCAAAGGCGGTTAAAGCAATGAAACTTGGTAGAAGGGTTGACGTTATGACGCAGAATAGAAAGTTAGTAAGATTTTGGACAACGGGCGTGGCACCGCCCACTTTTACAAGAAGGTAATTTAAAAGTTTTGCAAGCTGTAATTTGGCAGTCGTTGAAGATATCATGATGAAATTTGGCAGGAACGTTAGTACTATTACTATATATGTGCTAAATAAAAATTAGCAAAATTGGATGAAGAACACGCCCACTTTTTAAAAAAAAATTTTTTTTAATTCCAATTTTAACAAAAGATTTAATATCTTTATTGTATATAAGTAAATTAAGTCAAAATTCAACTCCAGTAATTATATGATGCAACAAAATGCAAATATAAAAGAAAATTTCAAAATGGGCGTGGCTCCGCCCATTTTCATTTAGTTTGTCTAGAATACTTTTAATGCCATAAGTCGAACAAAAATTTACCAATCCTTCTCAAATTTGGTAGGGACATAGATTCTATGACGGTGACTGTTCTCTGTGAAAATGGGCGAAATCGGTGGAAGCCACGCCCAGTTTTTATACACAGTCCATCGTCTGTCCTTCCGCTCGGCCGTTAACACAATAACTTGAGCAAAAACCGATATATCATTACTAAACTCAGCCCACGTATTTATCTGAACTCACTTTATCTTGGTTTAAAAAATGGCCGAATATCGACCATAACCACGCCCACTTTATCGATATCGAAAATTACGAAAAATTAAAAAAATGCCATAATTCTATACCAAATACGAAAAACGGGATGAAACATGGTAACGGGATTTGTTTATTGACGCAAAATATAACTTTGAAAAAAACTTTGTAAAATGGGTGTGACACCTACCATATTAAGTAGAAGAAAATGAAAAATTTCTACAAGGCGAAACCAACAGCCCTTGGAATCTTGGCAGGAATACTGTTAGTGGTACTGCATATATAAATAAATTAGCAGTACGCGACAGATGATTTTCTGGATCACCTGGTCCACATTTTGGTCGATATCGCGAGAACGCCTTCACATATACAACTACCACCACTCCCTTTTAAAATTCTTATTAATACCTTTAAATTGACACCCATATTGGTACAAACACATTATAGAGTCACCCCTGGTCCACCTTTATGGCGATATTTCGAAAAGGCGTCCACCTATAGAACTAAGGCCCACTCCCTTTTAAAATACTAATTATAAACTTTCGTTTGATACCCATAATATACAAACGCATTCTAGAGTCAACCCTGGTCCACCTTTATAACGATATCCCGAAAAGGCGTCCACCTATAGAACTAAGGCACACTCCCTTTTAAAATACTCATTAACACCTTTCATCTGATACCCATATCTTAAACAAATTCTAAAGTCACCCGTGGTCCACCTTTATGGCGATATCTCGAAAAGGCGTCCACCTATAGAACTAAGGCCCACTCTCTTTTAAAATGATCAGTAACACCTTTCGTTTGATACCCATATCGTACAAACATTCTAGAGTCCACCTATAGACCTAATGCCCACTCCCTCTTAAAATGCTCAGTAACACCTTTCGTTTGATACCCATATCGTACAAACATTCTAGAGTTACCCTTGGTCCACCTTTATGGCGATATCTCGAAAAGGCGTCCACCTATAGAACTAAGGATTACTCCCTTTTAAAATACTCATTACCACCTTTCATTTGATACCCATATCGTACAAACACATTCTAGAGTCACCCTGGCCCACCCTAATGGCGATATCTCGAAAAGGCGTCCACCTATAGACCTAATGCCCACTCCCTCTTAAAATGCTCAGTAACACCTTTCGGTTGATACCCATATCGTACAAACATTCTAGAGTCACCCTTAGTCCACCTTTATGGCGATATCTCGAAAAGGCGTCCACCTATAGAACTAAGGATTACTCCCTTTTAAAATACTCATTACCACCTTTCATTTGATACCCATTTCGTACAAACACATTCTAGAGTCACCCCTGGCCCACCCTAATGGCGATATCTCGAAAAGGCGTCCACCTGTAGACCTAATGCCCACTCCCTCTTAAAATGCTCAGTAACACCTTTCGTTTGATACCCATATCGTACAAACATTCTAGAGTCACCCCTGGCCCACCCTGATGGCGATATCTCGAAAAGGCGTCCACCTATAGTCCTAATGCCCACTCCCTCTTAAAATACTCAGTAACACCTTTCGTTTGATACCCATATCGTACAAACACATCCTAGAGTCACCCCTGGCCCACCCTAATGACGATATCTCTAAAAGGCGTCCACCTATAGACCTCATGCCCACTCCCTCTTAAAATGCTCATTAACACCTTTCGTTTGATACCCATATCGTACAAACATTCTAGCGTCACCCTTGGTTCACCTTTATGGCGATATCTCGAAAAGGCGTCGACCTATAGACCTAATGCCCACTCCCTCTTAAAATGCTCAGTAACACCTTTCATTTGATTCCCATATCGTACAAACACATTCTAGAGACACCCCTGGTCCACCTTTATGGCGATATCTCGAAACGTCGTCCACATATGGAACTAAGGATCACTCCTTTTCAAAATACTCATCAACAGCTTTAATTTGATACCCATATCGTACAAACATATTCCAGAGTCACCCCTGGTCCACCTTTATGGCGATTTCTCGAAAAGGCCTTCACCTATAGAACTAAAGCCCATTCCCTTTGAAAATACTCATTACCACCTTTCATTTGATACCCATATCGTACAAACACATTCTAGAGTCACCCCTGGTCCACCTTAATGGCGATATCTCGAAAAGGCGTCCACCGATAGACCTAAGGCCCACTCCCTCTTAAAATGCTCAGTAACACCTTTCATTTGATACCCATATCGTACAAACAAATTCTAGAGTCAGCCCTGGTCCACCTTTATGGCGATATCCCTAAATGGCGTCCATCCATAGAACTATGGCCTACTCTCTCTTAAAATACTCTTTAATACCTTCCATTTGATACACATGTCATACAACCACATTCCAGGGTTACCCTAGGTTCATTTTCCTACATGGTGGTTTTCCTTATTTTGTCTCCATAGCTCTCAACTGAGTATGTAATGTTCGGTTACACCCGAACTTAGCCTTCCTTACTTGTTTTGGTTTCATTTATATCGTTATCAATTTTAAATGAATACATTTTTGCTCTTAAACCTATAAGCTCTTTTATTAACTTCACATTATATTCATCTTTCATCATACCCAATCTAATAAAATGCCAAACGAGCCCAAATGGAAAATCATAAGTTCAATATTAAGATAAACTTTAGTTAACAATCTGCCCCTGATCGGGTGCCCGACAGGCCCGTTTTGCAGACGAGAAAAAAAGGGGGCGGTACTACAAGTGCCCATCGACTCCTTTTTGTAGACGAGAAAAAAGGGGGTTGGGGGTAGGGTTTGGGGCTTGTGGGTTAGGGTTGGGGCTTGGGGGCTTGGGCGGTACTACAGGTGTCCAACTGCTACTTTTTGTAGACGAGAAAAAACAGGGGGTTGGGGGGATTGGGGAGCTGTCGCTCGATTAGAAATCTATGAGACTCTTTAAAACGGCTCGGGTGAAGTCTAGGACTCATTAGAAATATGAGGGACATTTAAAAATTTGCGGCCCTTTAAAAATGTAGGGCCCCATTTAACCATTCTCTCCTGAACAGCAAAGCTCTGCTAAAAGCAAAAAGCTCTAAGCTTTTTCTTATACATCGGCCAGAACAGAAACAAAAAGCTCTAAGCTTAAGAACGTGCGCGCCTAAAGGTAGGCAAGGAAATTTTTTTGCTGTATATATATGTGTGTCGGTGTGTATATACTTTTCCTTTCAGGGAGTGGGCCTTAGTTCTATAGGTGGACGCCTTTTCGAGATATCGCTATAAAGGTGGACCAGGATTGACTCTAGAATGCGTTTGTACAATATGGGTATCAAACGAAAGGTGATAATGAGTATTTTAAAATGGAGTGGGCCTTAGTTGTATGGGTGGACGCCTTTTCGAGATATCGCCATAAAAGTGGACAAGGGGTGACTCTGGAATTTTTTTGTACGATAAGGGTATCAAATGAAAGGTGTTAATGAGTGTTTTAAAAGGGAGTGGGCCTTAGTTCTATAGGTGGACGCCTTTTCGAGATATCGCCATAAAGGTGGACCAGGGGTGACTCTAGAATGCGTTTGTATAATATTGGTATCAAACGAAAGATGTGAATGAGTATTTTAAAAGGGAGTGGGCCTTAGTTCTATGGGTGGACGCCTTTTCGAGATATCGCCATAAAGGTGGACAAGGGGTGAGTCTAGAATTTGATTGTACGATATGGGTATCAAATGAAAGGTGTTAATGAGTATTTTAAAAGGGAGTGGGCCTTAGTTCTATAGGTGGACGCCTTTTCGAGATATCTTTATAAAGGTGGACCAGGGTTGACTCTAGAATTCGTTTGTACAATATGTGTATCAAACGAAAGGTGATAATGAGTATTTTAAAAGGGAGTGGTCCTTAGTTCTATAGGTGGAGGCCTTTTCCAGATATCGCCATAAAGTTGGACCAGGGGTGGCTCTATAATGTGTTTGTACGATATGGGTATCAAATTAAAGGTATTAATGAGGGTTTTAAAAGGGAGTGGTGGTAGTTGTATATGTGAAGGCGTTTTCGAGATATCGACCAAATGTCGACCAGGGTGACCCAGACATCATCTGTCGGCTACCGCTAATTTATTTATATATGTATTACCACGAACAGTATTCCTGCCATGATTCCAAGGGCTTTAGATTTCGCCCTGCAGAACTTTTTCATATTCTTCTACTTAATATGGTAGGTGTCACACCCATTTTACAAAGTTTTTTTTCTAAAGTTTTATTTTGCGTCAATAAACCAATCCAATTACGGTGTTTCATCCTTTTTTCGTATTTGGTATAGAATTATGGCATTTTTTTTTTTAATTTTTCGCAATTTCGAAATCGAAAAATTTGGCGTGGTCATAGTCGGATTACGGCCATTTTCTTCACCAATACAAAGTGAGTTCAGATAAGTAAGTGAACTGAGTTTAGTAAAGATATATCGATTTTTGCTCAAGTTATCGTGTTAACGGCCGAGCGGAAGGACAGACAGTCGA
This sequence comes from Eurosta solidaginis, assembly GCF_040869045.1. NCBI lineage: Eukaryota > Metazoa > Arthropoda > Insecta > Diptera > Tephritidae > Eurosta > Eurosta solidaginis. The sequence goes on along the minus strand of NC_090324.1, from coordinate 85,933,444 downwards.
CTGTGTATAAAAACTGGACATGGCTTCAACCGATTCCGCCCTTTTTCACAGAAAACAGTTATTGTCCTAGAATCTTAGCCCCTACCAAATTTCACAAGGATTGGTAGATTTTCGTTCGACTTATGGCATTAAAAGTATCCTAGACAAATTAAATGAAAAGGGCGGAGCCACGCCCATTTTGAAATTTTCTTTTATTTTTGTATTCTGTTGCACCATATCATTACTGGAGTTGAATGTTGACATAATTTATTTATACACTGTAAAGATATTAAATTTTTTGTAAAAATTTTACTTTAAAAATTTTTTTTTAAAGTGGGCGTGGTTGTTCTCCGATTTTAAAAAATTTTTTAAGCATACACATAGTAATAGGAGTAACGTTTCTGCCAAATTTCATCATGATATCTTCAACGACTGCCAAATTACAGCTTGCAAAACTTTTAAATTACCTTCTTTTAAAAGTGGGCGGTGCCACGCCCATTGTCCAAAATTTTACTAATTTTCTATTCTGCGTCATAAGTTCAACTCACCTACCAAGTTTCATCGCTTATCCGTCTTTGGTAATGAATTATCGCACTTTTTGTGTTTTTCGAAATTTTCGATATCGAAAAAGTGGGCATGGTTATAGTCCGATTTCGTTCATTTTAAATAGCGATCTGAGATGAGTGCCCAGGAACCTACACACCAAATTTCATCAAGATACCTCAAAATTTACTTAAGTTATCGTGTTAACGGACGGACGGACATGGCTCAATCAAATTTTTTTTCGATACTGATGATTTTGATATATGGAAGTCTATATCTATTTCGATTCCTTTATACCTGTACAACCAAACGTTATCCAATCAAAGTTATTATACTCTGTGAGCTCTGCTCAACTGAGTATAAAACAAGTAAGGAAGGCTAAGTTCGGGTGTAACCGAACATTACATACTCAGTTGAGAGCTATGGAGACAAAAAAAGGGAAAATCACCTTGTAGGAAAATGAACCTAGGGTAACCCTGGAATGTGTTGTTTGTACGATATGGGTATCAAATGAAAGTTGTTAATGAATATTTTAAAAGGGCGTTGGCCTCAGTTCTATAGGTGGACGCCTTTTCGGAATATCGTTATAAAAGTGGACCAGGGTTGACTCTAGAATGCGTTTGTACAATATGTGTATCAAACGAAAGGTGTTAATAAGTATTTTAAAAGGGAGTGGGCCTTAGTTGTATGGGTGGACGCCTTTTCGAGATATAGCCATAAAGGTGGAGCAGGGGTCACTCTAGAATTTGTTTGTACGATATGGGTATCAAATGAAAGGTGTTAATGAGTATTTTAAAAGGGAGTGGGCCTTAGTTCTATAGGTGGACGCCTTTTCGAGATATAGCCATAAAGGTGGAGCAGGGGTGACTCTAGAATTTGTTTGTACGATATGGGTATCAAATGAAAGGTGTTAATGAGTATTTTAAAAGCGAGTGGGCCTTAGCTCTATAGGTGGACGCCTTTTCGGGATATCATTATAAAGGTGGACCAGGGGTGACTCTAGAATGCGTTTGTACAATATGGGTGTCAAACGAAAGGTGTTAATGAGTGTTTTAAAATGGAGAGGGCCTTAGTTCTATAGGTGGACGCCTTTTCGAGATATCGCCATAAAGGTGGAGCAGGGGTCACTCTAGAATTTGTTTGTACGATATGGGTATCAAATGAAAGGTGTTAATGAGTATTTTAAAAGGGAGTGGGCCTTAGTTCTATAGGTGGACGCCTTTTCGAGATATAGCCATAAAGGTGGAGCAGGGGTGACTATAGAATTTGTTTGTACGATATGGGTATCAAATGAAAGGTGTTAATGAGTATTTTAAAATGGAGAGGGCCTTAGTTCTATAGGTGGACGCCTTTTCGAGATATCGCCATAAAGGTGGAGCAGGGGTCACTCTAGAATTTGTTTGTACGATATGGGTATCAAATGAAAGGTGTTAATGAGTATTTTAAAAGGGAGTGGGCCTTAGTTCTATAGGTGGACGCCTTTTCGAGATATAGCCATAAAGGTGGAGCAGGGGTGACTCTAGAATTTGTTTGTACGATATGGGTATCAAATGAAAGGTGTTAATGAGTATTTTAAAAGCGAGTGGGCCTTAGTTCTATAGGTGGACGCCTTTTCGAGATATAGCCATAAAGGTGGAGCAGGGTGACTCTAGAATTTGTTCGTGCGATATGGGTATCAAATGAAAGGTGTTAATGAGTATTTTAAAAGAGAGTGGGCCTTAGTTCTATAGGTGGACGCCTTTTCGAGATATCTCCATAAAGGTGGAGCAGGGGTCACTCTAGAATTTGTTTGTACGATATGGGTATCAAATGAAAGGTGTTAATGAGTATTTTAAAAGGGAGTGGGCCTTAGTTCTATAGGTGGACGCCTTTTCGAGATATAGCCATAAAGGTGGAGCAGGGGTGACTCTAGAATTTGTTTGTACGATATGGGTATCAAATGAAAGGTGTTAATGAGTATTTTAAAAGCGAGTGGGCCTTAGCTCTATAGGTGGACGCCTTTTCGGGATATCATTATAAAGGTGGACCAGGGGTGACTCTAGAATGCGTTTGTACAATATGGTGTCCAAACGAAAGGTGTTAATGAGTGTTTTAAAAGGGAGCGGCCTTAGTTCTATGGGTGGACGCCTTTTCGAGATATCGCCATAAAGGTTGACCAGGGGTGACTCTTGAATTTGTTCGTGCGATATGGGTATCAAATGAAAGGTGTTAATGAGTATTTTAAAAGAGAGTGGGCCTTAGTTCTATAGGTGGACGCCTTTTCGAGATATCGCCATAAAGGTGGAGCAGGGGTCACTCTAGAATTTGTTTGTACGATATGGGTATCAAATGAAAGGTGTTAATGAGTATTTTAAAAGCGAGTGGGCCTTAGTTCTATAGGTGGACGCCTTTTCAAGATATTGCCATAAAGGTGGACCAGGGGTGACTATAGAATTTGTTTGTACGATATGGGTATCAAATGAAAGGTGTTAATGAGTATTTTAAAATGGAGAGGGCCTTAGTTCTATAGGTGGACGCCTTTTCGAGATATCGCCATAAAGGTGGAGCAGGGGTCACTCTAGAATTTGTTTGTACGATATGGGTATCAAATGAAAGGTGTTAATGAGTATTTTAAAAGGGAGTGGGCCTTAGTTCTATAGGTGGACGCCTTTTCGAGATATAGCCATAAAGGTGGAGCAGGGGTGACTCTAGAATTTGTTTGTACGATATGGGTATCAAATGAAAGGTGTTAATGAGTATTTTAAAAGCGAGTGGGCCTTAGCTCTATAGGTGGACGCCTTTTCGGGATATCATTATAAAGGTGGACCAGGGGTGACTCTAGAATGCGTTTGTACAATATGGGTGTCAAACGAAAAGTGTTAATGAGTGTTTTAAAAGGGAGCGGGCCTTAGTTCTATGGGTGGACGCCTTTTCAAGATATTGCCATAAAGGTGGACCAGGGGTGACTATAGAATTTGTTTGTACGATATGGGTATCAAATGAAAGGTGTTAATGAGTATTTTAAAATGGAGAAGGCCTTAGTTCTATGGGTGGACGCCTTTTCGAGATATCGCCATAAAGGTGGACCAGGGGTGACTCTAAAATTTGTTTGTACGATATGGGTATCAAATGTAAGGTGCTAATGAGTATTTTAAAAGCGAGTGGGCCTTAGCTCTATAGGTGGACGCCTTTTCGGGATATCGTTATAAAGGTGGACCAGGGGTGCCTCTAGAATGCGTTTATACAATATGGGTATCAAACGAAAGGTGTTAATGAGTATTTTAAAAGGGAGTGGACCTTAGTTCTATGGGTGGACGCCTTTTCGAAATATCGATATAAAGGTGGACCAGGGGTGACTCTAGAATTTGTTTGTACGATATGGGTATCAAATGAAAGGTGTTAATGTGTATTTTAAAAGGGAGTGGGCCTTTGTTCTATAGGTGGACGCCTTTTCGAGATATCGCCATAAAGGTGGACCAGGGGTGACTTTAGAATTTGTTTAAGATATGGGTATCAGATGAAAGGTGTTAATGAGTATTTTAAAAGGGAGTGTGCCTTAGTTCTATAGGTGGACGCCTTTTCGGGATATCGTTATAAAGGTGGACCAGGGTTGACTCTAGAATGCGTTTGCACATTGTGGGTATCAAACGAAAGGTGATAATGAGTATTTTAAAAGGGAGTGGGCCTTAGTTCTATAGGTGGACGCCTTTTCGAAATATCGCCATAAAGGTGGACCAGGGGTGACTCTATAATGTGTTTGTACAATATGGGTGGCAATTTAAAGGTATTAATAAGAATTTTAAAAGGGAGTGGTGGTAGTTGTATATGTGAAGGCGTTTTCGAGATTTCGACCAAAATGTGGACCAGGGTGACCCAGAACATCATCTGTCGGGTACCGCTAATTTATTTATATATGTAATACCACGAACAGTATTTCATCCATGATTCCAAGGGCTTTTGATTTCGCCCTGCAGAACTTTTTCATTTTCTTCTACTTAATATGGTAGGTGTCACACCCATTATACAAAGTTTTTTTCTAAAGTTATATTTTGCGTCAATAAACCAATCCAATTACCATGTTTCATCCCTTTTTTCGCATTTGGTATAAAATTATGGCATTTTTTTTTTTCATTTTTAGTAATTTTCGATATCGAAAAAGTGGGCGTGGTCATAGTCGGATTTCGGCCATTTTTAAACCAATACAAAGTGAGTTCAGATAATTATGTGAACTGAGTTTAGTAAAGATATATCGATTTTTGCTCAAGTTATCGTGTTAATGGCCGAGCGGAAGGACAGACGATCAAACGAATTCCAGAGTCAGCCCTGGTCCACCTTTATGGCGATATCCCTAAATGTCGTCCACCTATAGAAATATGTCCTACTCCATCTTCAAATACTCTTTAATACCTTCCATTTGATACACATGTCATACAAACACATTCCAGGGTTACCTAGGTTCATTTTCCTACATGGTGAATTTCCCTTATTTTGTCTCCATAGCTCTCAGCTGAGTATGTAATGTTCTGTTACACCCGAACTTAGCCTTCCTTACTTGCTTAAATTTAAATTACTTAACTCTGACTCGTTATTTGTTATTTTTTCAACATCCCTTCTAAGTTTCTCCAATTCCTTGCTGTTACTTATATTGCTGGTTTGTAGGGGAATGAATTTGTCCTCGGAAATTTCGTGAATGGCTGTGGCTACTGGATCTTATGCTGAGCTAATTGTATGTTGCATCTTGAATATTTGAAGACCTGATAACGTGATACCTTCATGCCTGTCTATGCAACCGGATTTGATGGAAAGAATACCTTGAGCTGGAATATCCATTATTTCTGTTTTACCATTTCCACAGTCCAAATGAATAGTAGAATTATGGAATATTTTGTAAATCCATTTATTGTCTTGGAATAGTTCTGCCCATAATGGAACTTTCTTTGTTTCTTCATAATTGCAATCCGCTTGACTATTTTTTAAGAGTGGTGTCAGTTCGCATGTTTCTTCAAGAGCTGGTTGCCATGGTGTTTTCCTTTGCATATTAGATGATTGTTTAAACTTGTGGAGCATTTATTTAGTTGAGATTGTGATATTAAAAATTATGAGTGCAACAGGAAATTGTAGACCAAAAAATTATTTTTAGGTTTAATTTTTATGACTTTTTCTTTATGCTCAAATGGAATGGGTATCAGCTTGTATATATCTGATGCTTCACTTTGCATAAGTGGTATTTCTGCTTTAATTACCAAATTTTTGTCGATTACAAGCCCATGTGCTGTCATTAAGTTGTACACATCACGCAGCTGAGTGTTGTATTGTTGGCCAGGTATTTGTAGTTTTGATGGTAGCTTCTCCCTTATGAGTATTAAATCTTTGTTTAATTGTGTAGGAGTTATAAGTGCTGGATTAATTCGTCCATGATTCAGGTCTATTAACAGCTCAATTATGGATTTTTGAATATTCTCGCATTCGTTTAATAAAATGGTGAATTCAGTCACCAACATTTGAAACTGGATGGCCATTTTATCCCTGTTGATATTTTTTATTATTTCTGACTGAAATCTATTAATCTGGGTGTTTATTTTCATGAACTGCAAATTCACTTCATTCACATTTTTATTAATTATATTTGCAGTAGAATTTATTAATGAAACTTGCACTTTCAGTCTTTCTTTGATGTTACCCTGGTTTTCAGCAATATTTTAAGATAAGACTCCATTTCTTCTTCACTGTCAGCATCCATTAATCCAAATAGCATGTTATACATAGAGCAAATCCATTCGAAAGGTGCTCTTCGCTGTTTTTTACTATGCACAATCAAGTCATGATTATTTTTTATCTTTTCATATCGCCTTCCTAGTGACATAGATATAACTGAACACGCTTCTTCGAACCCCGAAAATAATTTGCAATGTTTTTTTATTCGATTTAGACAGCTTAGCATCATGTACATCTGCTCAAAGTAAGAATGAAAATCATAGTATATCACTAGATTTCAATTAGAAGTTATGACGTCCATTTTTTTCAGTGAATCTAAATATATTGCTGTATTCACTGGAAGTTGTCTAACTGCTCTATTATTTAATTTTTGATCATCGGCTGCTTTGACTATATTTTTTGATGAAATGAATATAAGTGCGGATATGTTTGTATTTGATCTAAATTTTGGAGGTTTAGTTGTCCGAAATGTAGTCAATACTCGTGATTTTGCTTCATCTGTTTGTTTCTCTTCATTATTGCTTGTTGAAATATGCAGTGGACATAATTTATGCCAAAAATGCGTCTGTTGATAAGTCACTGACTGTTTCTAGGTGAATGGCTTTGGCTGAAAGACAAACAAACACAGCGACATATCCTTTGGAGGATTTTTGTCCTCCACCTTTAGAGCACTTCATTGAAAAAGGTCCAGCATAGTCCACTTCATTGAAAGTAAATGAACTTGATGTTGATACCCTGGCTAACGGAAGATCACTCATTACTTGTGTCGCAGTAAGTTGTTTATATCGTATGCATTTGCCACAGTTACGTATAAAATATTTCATTTAATTTTTTAGTCCAATTATCCAGTATTGTCGCCTGATAACTACTTCTGTCAATCGATTACCACCGTCTATTGTCGCATGGTGAGCATCTTTAATAATTAATGCCGTCAAATTAGATTTTGGTAAAATTACCAGGTGCTTGGCATTATACGGTAGCTCCGAATTGGTAATCCTTCCTCCCACTCTAATTATACCATTTTTATCTAAGAATGGATTGAGGTTTGATATTTTGCTGAAGTTATTAAGTGGCTTTCCATTCAAAAACTTGTTAGTCTCTTGTTTATAATATTGCTTTTCGAATGATCGTCAGTGTTGCTGTTTGAAGGGTCTCAGCTGTTCTGTGTGAAGATTGACGATTAGTCTTCTTTGTATTGAAACGTAAAATATATGCTACTACTCTTCGCAGTTTCAGCCAACCTGAATATCGGTTCAACAATTTATCTATAAATGTGTCTTGACTTTTCGATGTAAATAATACCGCTGCCGTGTAAATCTCGTTTGTTGTTGATGGCTTTTGTTCTTTTGAAGCTGAAAGCCATCTTGGTGCGCTCCACCAAATATCCATATTTAATAATTTAGGAGATGGAATACCTCTTGAGGCCACATCTGCTGGATTATCTTTCGTATTCATGTATCCAAAATTTTACTTGTAGTACAAGCTTCGAATTTCTTCTACGCGACTCCGTATGAATTTATCTTTGTTTTTGTCGTTGGTTGTCGAGCCCAATGTAATAGTTGAGTCGTTCCATGCATAAGCTTTATGATTTATTGAAATGATTGTGCAAACATTGTTCATTAATTTTGCGAGTAAATGAGCAGCACAGAGTTCAAACTTAGGAAAATTTTCCTATTTTTAAGAGGATTAACTTTTGTTTTGGCAGTTAATAGCTTTACGGAATCGCCGACTTTGGTATATATTACTGCAGCATACGCCTTTTCTGAAGCATAACCGAAACCGTGAATTTCTACTCCTGATTGCTTAACAATTTATATCCAGCGTGGGATTCGCACTTCTTCTAGCATACCTATAGTTGAAATAAACTGGTTCCATTCATTTTGTAGTTCATCTGGAAGTTGTTCGTCCCATCCAATCTTTTCAACGCAAAGTTTTTGCATGTACAATTTAGCAACCACAGTAATCGGCGATAGCCAGCCCAATGGATCAAATATTTGAGCAATTTGTGACAGAGCTCTTCTTTTTTAATTTTCTTCGGGTCTTCCAATTTAATCCTGAACTGGAAATGATCATCTTTTGGATTCCAATATAGCCCTAAAGTTTTGACTGCTTCATTCAAGAGTGGTGTTATTATCAGTAATGCTGTCGCAATTTGATAGCCGTTTCATTAAATGGAACCCGAATGACTGAAGATGTTTGCTGATTTCTTTTTGAATCATAATACTCTGATTAATGGAATCTCCACCAGTCATGAGATCATCCATATAAAAATCTTCCTTTATGATTTGTTTCAGCCAATTCTGTTCATTTGAGCACTTGTTTGCAATTTCAAATAGTGTGCGCACTGCCAAATATGGTGCCGAAGCTATACCATATGTTACTGTCATCAACTCATATTCCTCTATTTTATTTAAAGGATGATCCCGCCATAAAATTCTATGATATGGTTGATCTTTTTCCGAAATTTTAATTTGTCGGAACATTTTCTCAACGCAGCTGTTATCACTACCTTCCAAAGTCTCCATTTGAGAATAAGATCAAACACGTCCTTTTGAAGCTTGGGCCCTGTGTACATGATGTCGTTTAAACATTTGCCTTTGATGTTTTGGCCGATGCATCGAAAAACGACCCGAAGTTTGGTAGTTATCTTATTTTCGCGTATAACAGCCTGATGTGGTAAATAATATTTTCCATTTACATCTTCGTTTGCCTTTTTCATATTACCAATGTTTATGTATTCGTGAATAAATGCCTTATAGTCATTTCTATGCTTTTCACTCTTGCCAAATTTAGCTTCCAATGATATTAGCCGCGCCACTGCCTGTTTTCGTGAGTCACCCAGCTCCATATCATCTTTAAATGGAACTTCCACAATGAATCGTCCCTCTGCATCCTGTTTAGTGGTTTCTTCAAATTTTTTCAAACATATTTGATCATCCAATTTTTCTTCATCTTTTTCTTCCTCAAGCTCCCAAAACCTTTCAAGGTTGGTTATTGCTGATGTTACTTTGCCTGGTTGTTTGTGTTTGATTATACGAGATAAAATCCAACCAAACTTAGTAGCTTGTGCAAGAATTCCATTACACTTTTTAATGCCTTTCTCGGCGATTCTGCCGAATATATCACCACCAATCACCATGTCAATCCTATCTGCTTTATTAAAATGTGGATCGGCAGGAGTGTGATTTTCCCATTTTTTTAAAATTAAATTTAAAAATTGATCAGGTTGGGCAGTTGTAAGAGTTGGTAGAACTATGGCATCTACTTTTTTAACGTGCTGGCTTAAGAACCGCGGTCGTATTTGTATTTGAATCTTAGATTTCGATTCACCAACTACAGCTAGGGGATGAAGTTTTGTCTTGACTTTTGTTCTTGGCACACCTAGTATCTGTGTTGCTTCTTCGGAAATTGAAGTTATTTGTGACCTTTGATCAATCAGAGCCCTTAGTAGTACATCACCACCATTTGCAGCTTGTGCTCTTACTTGAGCTGTGGCCAGAATCACTTTAGTTGATCCTGCTTTTGGACATTGGACATTGCCGATTTTTTTGGTGTATTTTCGAAATGCAAAAGCTCATGATGATGAGTTTTGTTGCATATTTTACATCTGGCATTGCTGTTACAGGTTTCGCTGAATTTGTGACTTAGGCACCTGTAGCAGGTTTTACTGTATTTGGCATATTTATATCTTTCATCAATTGATATGCTTTTGAAATTTCTGCAGTCATTAATTATATGACCTGTTATTTTGCAGTAAGTGCACTGCTTAAAAGGCTGCCGCGAGTTGGTCAACGTGTGATTTGACTTGTACACTTGCTGTTTTCGGTTTTTATAACCGTGCTCATTTTCGGCTACGGCTTTTAACGTCTGGGAGTGCTGATCGAGAAAATCTCTGATGTCAGATAATTTTTGAACTTCTCTGGTCTTCTTAACAGTTTGCTCATACAATTTTAATCCTTCCTTATCCAATTTGCGAACTATGACTCGAGCAATGAATGGATCAGCATCTGCAGTTGTTATTCCTAATGACTCTATTGCATTAAGACACTCATTTGTGGTATCAAGTAATTGCCTTACGCTTTCAGCATCGTCACAATTTGTAATCGGTGATGTGAATAGAATACGTTTATTGTCGTATCTTTGTTTAAGCATACTCCATGCCGTCTGATAGTTTTCAGTTGATATTTGCAGATGTTGTATCAACCGTGCAGCCTCGTCTTTTAAACAAAGGCGAAGGCGTAACATTTTTTCTGAGCTTGATATTTGCTCATTTTTGTGAACCATATCTTGGAACACATTGTAAATAAAATTAAAAAAAAAAAAACTTTTTTAAAAATAAGCTTTTATTATTGGTTAATAAAATTAACTAAAAAGTAAACAATAAATTGACTCTAAAGAAATATAACATTTTATAAGTTCATTGTAAGCTTTAACGATAATTAGGCTTTTTCCTCTGCGACAAAAGAATTCTATATTGTACATAATTATATATTTTTAACATTAAAACTTTACACCTAAATTATTAAACCTTACAGTTTATATCACAGTTCTAATTGTTCTAATAAAAAACGTGTTGAATTTTGATGGTATAATTAAGAACATTTAGGATCTCCTTTTCTTGCTATCGCAATGTAACACGCTTTTATTAGAACAGTTAGGACTGTGATATAAACTGTAAGGTTTAATAATTTAGGTGTAAAGTTTTAATGTTAAAAATATATAATTATGTACAATATAGAATTCTTTTGTCGCAGACGAAAAAGCCTAATTATCGTTAAAGCTTACAATGAATTTATAAAGTGTTATATTTCTTTAGAGTCAATTTATTGTTTACTTTTTAGTTAATTTTATTAACCAATAATAAAAGCTTATTTTTAAAAAAGTTTTTTTTTTAAATTTTATTTTTTACTTTTTAGTTCGTTTTATTAACAAGTAATAGAAGCTTGTTCTTAGAAAAGCCTTTTTCTTAAATTTAACTTAAATAGGAATTTTTTTTTAATTTTTAGTAGGGTAAAATATTGTTTAAATTAGTTACGTAATCTTTACTTAGTTATTTGTAACGTTTCTCATTCTATCCATTTATTTTAATGCATCAACTTACTTTTTAGTTAATTTTATTAACCAATAATAAAAGCTTATTTTTAAAAAAGTTTTTTTTCTTTAATTTTATTTTTTTCTTTAATTTTATTATATCACAATCCGAATATATTGGGGCATATTCATAAACGAAATAAAATGTGACTAAGTTAGTTGAAGCATTTTTGACAGAGAGCACATATAAAATTGTGTCAAACAGTGTTAAATAACTTAACTTTGCCTATGCCGCGTTCAGTTTACAACTACTTATTGCAGATCTATCATTTGTGGGTTAAATCTGTTTTAAAATAAAATTCCTACTTTCGCTTAGCTAAAATTCCATCGCCAAAAATCTGTAAAACAAAATCAAGTGCGCAGAAAAGTATGCAACACTTACCGATAACAGCCTAACGGCGTTAGCGTTCGTTGTATCACAGAATTTTTACACTTTGAAAATGATACTATGTTCAAACAGAAAAATAAATTGAGGCTATTTCGATTTAACTTGAGTGGTGTTCATACAACTCTATTTAGCTTACACAATAGTAATTTGATAGCTGGTTGGCTCATCTCTACAGTAAGAACATATCTTTGTTGAGACTGTCAAAATGTGCGTGTTGGTATTAGGTGCATGGAATGAAATGAAAACATAAAACTTTGAAATGTATGTGTTGTAAGAAAATGTGTTCAATGTTTTGGCTTCATTTTGATTTTGCCATCTTCTTTTGACAGTCCCTACTCCAGTGAAATGAAAGACATAAAATCAGCTGATGAGATGAGCCAACCATATAGTTCAGCCATGCGAAACTGACTTTTAATATACTCAATAAACACACTTTACAATGTTGCATTTGCAGTTTGAAGCAATTTATTACGCAATTTTTTTTAAATTGGCAATTTATTATTACAATTTATTATATGACAAATTGCGTAATAAATTGCCCAAATAGTATAAATTGCCAATTTGGTGTGTGTTTGAACCTAGTATGACGGCTGTTGTTTGCAAGGTTCCTTTGAGTCTTCGTTTTCACCATCCGGATTAACAAAGTCATGAGCCTGGACATTCGTGCAATTTTAGTGATGTAAATTGCATGGCGCCAGCGCCATTGCGGTGCCAGCTCAATGGTAGCTCATTGACGAAATGACTCCAATCGAATTTTTGACGCTACTTAGTAGTGAGTGCGTAGAACATTTCACTTGCGCTATTGAGTGAAACGAATTTTGTGTGGCAGGCACGAGTTTGGTGTTATTGGCGCTACTGGCAATGATGACACTGAGCTGATGGCGGTAGCGCTGGTAGTTCAGCTTTTGAATCAGAGAAAGAATTGATGACTTGTGCAAATTATTATGGCTTTGGCCGTGTAAATTATTATGTTGTATTTGCACCAAATGAATGCTGCGGACATAACAACCGGAGTCATTTTTGAGTTGTATATTTTAAATTTAATGCACAATTAATATGGGTGTGTTTGAGCGGCCAAATAATAACAGTAGTATTGCTAAAGTGCTGCTAAGTTGATGGAATGTCGCTATTTTCCTAGCGATGATCAACAGCTTGTCAATATTTCGTTCAACGGACACGCGAAATTGCCACATCTGCTCAAATTTTCCAAGTTTTTCCATTCTTGATTTAACTTAAGCTGTTATGCCAATATTTTTCAGCCAGCTTTTTTCAAATAGGTAATTTTTCCAAAATCAAAATAAATTACAGAAAAGATTACAGAGTTAAACAGCCTTAAAAATTCAGCTATGTTGGTTATACACAGAAATACAACAGAGGGTTGTGTCTCCGCTTTTCGCAAGCATTGAAATTCACCATGCGTGACACGCGTGATTCACCACGTCCAAATATCACAATCCACGGATAGGTACCGGCGGGTTTGTATGGGACTTAGGCTGTTATGCCAAAGTAAATACAAATCTTCACCGATAACTGTGTTATCGATTAATTTATCGAATTCTAACAAAGTAATATTGCATTGTCATCGGAGCTATTCATGTGTGCAAAATTTCAGCTCAATCGGACACCGGGAAGTGTATCAAATTTAACTTGCAAGATTCCATTACAGACAACAAAAGTGAAACTAAATAAAAGCTTATAAAATTAGCCCATTCTTTTATTTCGCCATAAAATGCTGACATTTTTAAATTTTCCAATTCCAGATTAGGACGGTAAGCTACTATTTTGGGTTCATCTTTCACTGAACATCTTTCTAGATGCTCAATGGTTTCGTAGCGTTCAGCAGTTATATTTTCCTATGATTCTTCAACGACATTATTACAATATTGCGCGAAACCATTTGTATATGTATTCCGGATGTCACTATATAAATTTTCCAAATATTTCATTTGGCCTTTACTGATCGAGCTTTCGAAGCTCATATCAGTCAATTTTCTTTTAAAATTTTGGACTTTCCTCCTGAAAATCACTATCTTTGGATCATTGTTGTCCACAGTTTTAGCTTCTTCCACGGACTTTTGTTGAGACTCTATGTCTTTCCTTTTTATACTCAGTTGAGCAGAGCTCACAGAGTATATTAACTTTGATCGGATAACGGTTGGTTGTAAAGGTATAAAGGAATCGAGATAGATATAGACTTCCATATATCAAAATCATCAGTATCGAAAAAAAATTCGATTGAGCCATGTCCGTCCGTCCGTCCGTCCGTCCGTCTCTCCGTTAACACGATAACTTGAGCAAAAATCGATATATCTTTACTAAACTCAGCTCACGTACTTATCTGAACTCACTTTGTATTGGTGTAAAAAATGGCCGAAATCCGACTATGAACACGCCCACTTTTTCGATATCGAAAATTACGAAAAATGAAAAAAATGCCATAATTATATACCAAATACGAAAAAAGGAATGAAACGTGGTAATTGTATTGGTCTATTGACGCAAGATATAACTTTAGAAAAAAACTTGGTAAAATGGGTGTGACACCTACCATATTAAGTAGAAGCAAATGAAAAAGTTTTGCAGGGCGAAATCAAAAGCCCTTGGAATCTTGGAAGGAATACTGTTCGTGGTATTACATATATAAATAAATTAGCGGTACCCGACAGATGATGTTGTGGATCACCCTGGTCCACATTTTGGTCGATATCTCGAAAACGCCTTCACATATACAACTAAGGGCCACTCCCTTTTAAAACCCTCATTAATACCTTTAATTTGATACCCATATCGTACAAACACATTCTATAGTCACCCCTGGTCCACGTTTATGGCGATATCTCGAAAATGCGTCCACATATAGAACTAAGGCGCATTCCTTTTTAAAATACTCATTAAAATCTTTCATTTGATACCCATATCGTACAACAAAATTCTAGAGTCACCCCTGGCCCACCTTTATGGCGATATCTCGAAAAGGCATCCACCTATAGAACTAAGGCCCACTCCCTTTTAAAATACTCATTAACACCTCTCATTTGATACCCATATCGTACAAACAAATCCTAGAGTGACCCCTGGTCCACCTTTATGGCGATATCTTGAAAAGGCGTCCACCTATAGAACTAAGGCCCACGCCCTTTTAAAATACTCATTAACACCTTTCATTTGATACCCATATCGTACAAACAAATTCTAGAGTCACCCCTGGTCCACCCTTATGGCGATATCTCGAAAAGGCGTCTACCTATAGAACTAAGGCCCATGCCCTTTTAAAATACTCATTAACACCTTTCATTTGATACCCATATTGTACAAACGCATTCTAGAGTCACCCCTGGTCCACGTTTATGGCGATATCCCGAAAAGGCGTCCACTCATACAACTAAGGCCCACTCCCTTTTAAAACACTTATTAACACCTTTCGTTTGATACCCATATTGTACAAATGCATTCTAGAGTCAACCCTGGTCCACTTTTATAACGATATTCCGAAAAGGCGTCCACCTATAGAACTAAGGCCCACTCCCTTTTAAAATACTCATTTTTTTTTTTTTTTTTAACACCTTTCATTTGAAACCCATATAGTACAAACAAATTCTATAGTCACCCCTGGTCCACCTTTATGGCGATATCTCGAAAAGGCGTCCACATATAGAACTAAGGCCCACGTCCTCTTGAAATACTCATTAATACCTTTCACTTGATACTCATATCGTACAAACAAATTCTAAAGTCACCCCTGGTCCATCTTTATGGCGATATCTCGAAAAGGCGTCCATCTATAGAACTTAGGCCCACACCCTTTTAAAATACTCATTAATACCTTTCATTTGATACCCATATCGAACTTAGGCCCACTCCCTTTTAAAATTATCATTAACACATTTCATTTGATACCCATATCGTACAAACAAATTCTAGAGTCACGCCTGGTCCACCTTTATGGCGATATTCCTAAATGGCGTCCATCTATAGAACTATGGCCCACTTCCTTTAAAATACTCTGTAATACCTTCCATTTGATACACATGTCATACAAACACATTCCAGGGTTAACCTAGGTTCTTTTTACAACTGTTTCCCTTACTTTGTCTCCACAGCTCTCAACTGAGTATGTAATGTTCGGTTACACCCGAACTTAGCCTTCCTTACTTGTTTATACTCAGTTGAGCAGAGCTCACAGAGTATATTAACTTTGATTGGATAACGGTTGGTTGTACAGGTATAAAGGAATCGAGATAGATATAGACTTCCATATATCAAAATCATCAGGATCGAAAAAAAATTTGTTTGAGCCATGTCCGTCCGTCCGTCCGTCTGTCCGTTAACACGATAACTTGAGAAAATTTTGATGTATCTTGATGAAATTTGGTATGTAGGTTCCTGAGCACTCATCTCAGATCGCTATTTAAAATGAACAATATCGGACTATAACCACGCCCACTTTTTCGATATCGAAAATTTCGAAATAACGAAAAAGTGCGATAATTCATTACCAAAGACGGATAAAGCGATGAAACTTGGTAGGTAAGTTGAACTGATAGCGCTGAATAGAAAATTAGTAAAATTTTGGACAATGGGCGTGGCACCGCCCACTTTTAAAAGAAGGTAATTTAAATGATATGGAGCAACAAATGCATAAGTCGAACAAAAATTTACCAATCCTTGTGAAATTTGGTAGGGGCTTAGATTCTGGGACAATAACTTATTTCTGTGAAAATGGTCGAAATCGGTTGAAGCCACGCCCAGTTTTTATACACAGTCGACCGTCTGTCCTTCCGCTCGGCCTTTAACACGATAACTTGAGAAAAAATCGATATATTATTACTAAACTCAGTTCACGTACTTATCTGAACTCACTTTGTATTGGTATAAAAAATGGCCGAAATCCGACTATGACCACGCCCACTTTTTCGATATCGAAAATTACCAAAAACGAAAAAAATGCCTTTATTCTATATCAAATATGAAAAAAGGGTTTTTGGATTGGTTTATTGACGCAAAATATAACTTTAGAAAAAAACTTTGTAAAATGGGTGTGACACCTACCTTATTAAGTAGAATGAAATGAAAAAGTTCTGCAGGGCGAAATAAAAAACCCTTGAAATCTTGGCAGGAATACTGTTCGTGGTATTATATATATAAATAAATTAGCGGTATCCAACAGATGACGCTCTGGGTCACCCTGGTCCACATTTTGGTTGATATCTGAAAAACGCCTTCACATATACAACTACCACCACTCCCTTTTAAAATCCTCATTAATACCTTTAATTTGATACCGATATCGTACAAACACATTCTAGAGTCAAGGCGTCCACCTATAGAACTAAGCCCCACGCCCTTTTGAAATAGTCAATAGCACCTTTCGTTTGATACCCATATTGTACAAGCGCATTCTAGAGTCACCCCTGATACCCATATCGTACAAACAAATTCTAGAGTTATCCCTGGTCCACCTTTATGCCGATATCTCGAAAAGGCGACTACCTATACAACTACCACCACTCTCTTTTAAAACCCTCATTAATACCTTTAATTTGATACCCATATCGTAAAACACATTCTAGAGTCACCAAGGGCCACCTTTATGGCGATATCTCGAAAAGGCGTCCACCTATAGAACTAAGGCGCACTCCCTTTTAAAATACTCATTAACACCTTTCGTTTGATACCCATATTGTACAAACACATTCTAGAGTCACCCCTGGTCCACCTTTATGGCGATATCTCGAAAAGGCGTCCACCTAGAGAACTAAACCCCACGCCCTTTTGAAATAGTCAATAACACCTTTCGTGTGATACCCATATTGTACAAGCGCATTCTAGAGTCACCCCTGATACCCATATCGTACAAACAAATTCTAGAGTTATCCCTGGTCCACCTTTATGCCGATATCTCGAAAAGGTGACCACCTATACAACTACCACCGCTCTCTTTTAAAACCCTCATTAATACCTTTAATTTGATACCCATATCGTAAAACACATTCTAGAGTCACCAAGGGCCACCTTTATGGCGATATCTCGAAAAGGCGCCCACCTATAGAACTAAGAAAGGCGTCCACCTATAGAACTAAGGCCCACTCCCTTTTAAAATGTTCATTAACCCCTTTCATTTGATACCCATATCGTACAAACAAATTCTACGGTCACCCCTGGTCCACCTTTATGGCGATATCTCGAAACAGCGTCCACCTATGGAACTAAGGATCACTCCCTTTTAAAATACTCATTAACACCTTTCATTTGATATCCATATCTTACAAACAAATTCTAGAGTCAACCCTGATCCACCTTTATGGCGATATTCCTAAATGGCGTCCACCTATAGAACTATGGCCCACTCCCTCATAAAATACTCTTTAATACCTTTCATTTGATACACATATCATACAAACACATTCCAGGATTAGGCCCGGTTCATTTTCCTACATGGTTATTTTGCCTTATGTTGTCACCATAGCTCTCAACTGAGTATGTAATGTTCGGTTTTTGGTTTTTCGTGGTTGGGGTCAAATTCGTTTTGCTACTTTCCAACTGCTTTTACGATCTCTTCTGTCTTTGATCGCGTAACAGTAGGGCTGGCCGCCCTTCGGATGCAGCCAAAATAGGTGAAATTATGCGAACGTGAGTCCCATTGATACTAATCACTACTCCTGGGAATCCTGTTTTAGAGTAAAATTCAATTATTGCTGTTTGGTTTTAATCCACTTCGCACAAATATGCTCCTCAATAATATCTAAAACCAGTCCAACACCAAAATCATTTCCACAGCATATTTGATTGTTGCCGTCAGCAAGGAATCAGAGTGAGGCGCTTAAATTTAAAATAGGGGTAAAGCCTTCCCTCGAACGCGTTTGCGGAAATGGTCCTTAATTTTGCTTAGTAATGTGCAAAATGCTTTCCTTTCAAATCTGCAAAATAACTTCATGAGAAGCTCATCATTTGTCACCTAGACATTTTCTTACTTGGTGTTGTAGTTCCAAGGGATTGGAAGGATCACGCGAATGTTTTCCGTATTCGCGACATGTCAATCACCAACATTTTCGCCATTATAAAATAGATTTTCATATAATGTCCGGTTTGCTTTTATTTTGTAAATGCTTAAATTTCCTCCACAAAATGATCAGCTGTTCATTTATCTGTTAAATCATCACTTTCTGAAGTTGGCAACCCAACTCAACTTCAACTGAAATAAGTTGTAATTGGTAATACCAAACAGGAGTTGAGTTGTCTGAATGTTGAGTTGTTTTAATTACAACCCAACTGGGTTGAGTTGTATACCGTAATAGGGGCATTAGTTTACCTTTGCTGAGCTCTGTTCGAGGCTCGTATGGATCAAATGTACAATATTTATTGTTGCCCCTTACCACTGGTGGAGGAAGCAAGAAAAATATTGAAAAATAAGTGGATGATCTTTCTTCTTGAGAATTCGTTTAGTTCTAATTCCATTGAAAAATAAAAAGGGTTTATATACAATTTCTTACAACTGTGTTCCTATTCTAATTATGTATGTATGGCTGTATGTTAAAAAGGGACTGATCTTTACTTTTCTTTCAACGATCAGTGTGTGTATTTATCGCATATGCAAACGTGAACTGCATATACATATATGTTTGGGTGTGTTTGTACACATGTGTAAGTATTCCTATATCTATTGTATACATTAGATAGCAGTGCATTTTTAGGCACTTTATCTATCGTTGAATCCTAATCAGGGAGAGAAGACCAGCCGTATTTATCTTTAATGTTTATATTTATATTCATGCATGTGTGGAACATAGGACCTCGACAACCGATTTGAATCTTATTCTATTTGGTGCTGTCCTCGTGACAACATTCCACGTGTAACCTGCATCTTCCAATTCTTTATCGACAGTTCTACGCCAGGTTTTCGCTGGCGCCCCGGGTCTTCTGCTTCCCTGCGGGTTCCACCGCAGTGCTTGCCTTTCTGAATTGTCTGGAGGCCTCCTAATCGAGTGTCCAATCCACTACCACTTGCGTTTTGCAATTTCTGTGGCTGCTTATGTTTGGCTTGTCCTTCGCCACAATTCGTCGTTTGCTATTGTTTCGGGCCATCGAATTTTCAGGATTCGGCGTAGGCATTTATTAATAAAAACTTGCAGGCGATTCTCAATTAAGCTTTAACTTTTCCATGTCTCACAAGCATAAAAGAGCACTGATTTAACATTTGAATTAAATTGTCGCAGCTTAGTTTTCAATGATATATGACTGGACCTCCATACTTCCGTCAGTTGGCCGAAAGCCGCTCTTGCTTTATTAAGGCGGGATGTAACGTCCTCGTCCGCACCGCTTCTATTTGAGATAATAATAAGTACATATGTGCGTACAAATATATGTACATATGTACATATGTATGCATATGCGGACTGTATATTTGTAATTTAATGTTCAGGCTGCTAGATAACGACTTTAACATAAATATTTGAGTGCAATTTTTTTTACTTATGTTCATGCATGAACAATCGTATTAAATGAAGGACAACTAATATAACTTATACATTGTGCAATGTAACATGTAACGTAAAAAAGTTAAATAAAGTAAATAAATAAGTATGGTACTTGATGTTTGCAGTACACTTGTCAAAAAAGAACTTGGATCGTCTACATATGTACGTTTGTTAGGACGTATGCATGTACGTATACAAAGAAGAGAAATGGTATAAAATTGATTATACGCATAATAGGTATGCAGCGGAGATGTCAGCTGTGTCTTCTTTTCTGTTGACAGTCGTTTTTCTCATTTGCATTATTCGTAGGTTTTCTGTTGTGGATCGGACTTTTTCCCTTGTTTCTTTATCCAATATTTTCGCATTGGAAAGATCACCTGAATGTCCGCTTTCGGTAATGTGCTGGGAGAGAGCTGTATTGTTTTTATACTCAGCGTGCTTTGCACACAGAGTATATTAACTTTGATTGGTTAACGGTTGGTTGTACAGGTATAAAGGAATCGAGATAGATATAGACTTCCATATATCAAAATCATCAGTAGCGAAAAAAATTTGATTGAGCCATGTCCGTCCGTCCGTCTGTCCGTTAACATGATAACTTGAGTAAATATTGAGATATCTTCACCACGAGCTTATCTGGACCCAGGATAGATTGGTGTTGAAAATGAGCGAAATCGGATGATAACATCGCCCTCTTTTTATATATAAGTTATTAGCTTCTCTTGTGAGATACTAAAAAAATATAATTTTTTGGACGACTCGAAGTCGTTGTTCTTTATTTAATCATAGCAACTTAATTACTAACTTTACAATATATATCTTACTTCTACTTATCGTATGAAGTCACGCTGGTTGACAGGTGATTCCTCTTGTTGTTGTTTTCGCGTTATTTACTTCCGTAATTTCCAATGACTGGTAATGCACGGTTACCTATTGATTGCTTGCGCGTGTGACCTACTTTTAAGTCGCATGCCTACGCAGCATTGCATATCGCTGTCGTATGGATAGTTACATATGCTTACGCAGCATTGCATACTGTTGTCGTATGGATAGTTACATACAGTGTACTCTCTCTTAAACGGACACCTAAGAGACTGCCAAATTTGTCCTCTTATGAGAGGTGTCCGCTAATGAGAAAAGTATTATTGATGAATGTTTAAACAGTTTTATTTCCAAAACAAGAATATTAATACATACAAATAAGACTGAGTTAGGAGGTTCATAAAGCTTTGTTCATAAATTAAAGGATAAAGTGTTGTGTACAAAATATTCAAAATAATTGTACGGAAAGTTATGTTGTGACGTTCTTTGAACATTTCCAGCCAGCCGTATGATGCACTAAAATCGTCGTAATTGAGACTCACTGCAATTTCTTTAGCTTTGCTCCTTAAAAGTGTGCCTGACAGAGGAATGCTCTTATTTCGAGCCTTCACAAACCATTCGTAGCACAGTTTATCAATATTAAGGCCTTTGGGCTTCAGCAGACTCCGTTTTCTCTCCGGGTTGACGACAGTGTCCCACAAACTTAAAATTTGACCTTTGTTTTTGATAATGTTAGCAGCTTGCGGGTTGCTGATCTTACATTTCTTTGCCAACTCTAATACACTTAGTTTTTTTTTTTCTTATAAATTTCAATGATATTAACTTTGTCTTTAATACCCAACACTACTTTAGGCATTGCGATTCACGTACGTACACACACAAGAAAATACTAACTACGTGTATGTAATGGGTACATACAGTTTTATGTTTTTTACTGTTGGTATTTAGGGGATTCCCCTACATCCATGCACGTAATAGTGAATAAGCAACAGCTGTACGAATATGGTAAAGAGTGAATGAAAAAAAGTGTTGTAAGCTGTCCGGTTATGGGGAATTAAAAAGCCCTTTGGGGTTAAAAGCAAATGTCCGCGTCCTGTTATGGGAGGGTTGTCCGCTCGAAAGGGAAAAACTTAAAAAATGCTTAAGGATTTTTTTGGTACTGAAAAAATTGTCCGTTTATGAGAGGTATGCGCTTAAGAGAGGTGTCCGTTAGGAGAGAGTACACTGTACCTTGTAAATCTCTTCAAAGGCTTTTCTCCCGGGAGTGGGATTTGAACCCGCACTCCTACGCTGGTTGAAGTGTTACAAACGCATTCAGCTACGACAATTTTTGATTTATGATTAATAATATTTGTAAAATAGATTTTATCGTAAGTGGGCGTTGCCACGCCCATTTAAATTTTTTTTTTTCAAATTTTTATCAAGTGTATGAATATCAGTTTTCACACGTCAAATTTCAACATTCTAGGTACTAAATAATTAGGTTTTTTGTGTTTTCCAAAATCTTATACATATTTATGTGTGGGCAGTTTTGGAGCCCAATTTCAGAGTATGTGGCATTAACTCCTCCCCCTCTAAAGTATGCAGCGTCATCGTTGGATGGCATTTCATTTATAGGTACAGTGGGGGTTTCCTTTGAATTGCTAGTATTGACATGAATGTTTATTCTCATTTTCTTTTTAGAGTTAAATTTTTTGGCAATCATGGTGGCTAATAGGATAATCAGCGATAGCGTGATTATCGAAGAGCATGTGAAAATGCTTATTTTGTATTTCAAGTTGACATCATCGATTTTTTGGATGTTTGCTATATTGAGCTCTTTCAAATATTGCAAAGAAAGAACTTCCTCGAGATTCGCTGTAACATTTGTCGATTTGACGATTGCCGGTAAGGGCTTTGCGAACAGTCGATTTTTTTTAACAAAATGTTTACCTTCAATTGATAAGCTTGAATTATTGGATCTGATCAAAAATGTACCATTCAGATTGATTTCTTTGTTGTCTATTTTCAGAGGTCCATTGTAACTATTAAAAAATAAATAAATGTAAGGCGCGATAACCTCCGAAGAGATCTAAGGCCGAGCTTCTCTTCCAATTTGCGTCGTGCTCCTCTTGATTTTTCCCTACAAATTGGCCGGACGGGACCTACATGTTTTATGCCGACTCCGAACGGCATCTGCAAGGCAGATGAGTTTTCACTGAGAGCTTTTCATGGCAGAAATACAATCGGAGCGCTTGCCAGACACTGCCGAGGGGCGACCCCGCTTAGAAAAAATTTCTTCTAATTGAAAAATCTTATTTCTAAAATTTTGATGTTGCTTTGCCCGGGAGTTGAACCCAGGGCATACGGAGTGATAGGCGGAGCACGCTACCATCACACCACGGTGGCCGCCGCTATTGATAAATAATAATCCGGGCATTATTTCTTTTATCGTGGGCATATGTTTATTAGGGTGGAGTTGGATGAAGATCCTTTTAAAATATTTGGTATGCAGGTGGTTAACGTGACTACATTTAATGCTATCTTGCTTACATAAAATTAAATTGTTTATATTCTTACAACTATCTCTAACACCAAATATTTCCTTGTTACAAATTATTAAATTTTCACATTGTAAGGATAAACTAACCTTCACATCCGTTTGAAATTATATACTCTATGTGCATGCAGCTTTAGATGCGTTTGACAGGCGCGGGCAGTTGGCAACGCGAATGTCAAATGCAGCTGCGGCTCACGACACTGACAGGAAAAATGAATATACATATTAAATTTGCAACCTAAGTGGACGGACGTGTCCGAAGAAAATAAAAGTGTTTTCTTTGATTTTAATTGCGGTTCAAAAATATTAAAAAACGTGGCGAAGGCGACCATTCAGGTGCTAACGTTCTTCCAGCACAATCATCGTAAAAAGGCAAACGTTTGGAGGCGGCGCCCTCCAAGGTGGATATTTGGGCAGGCCTACAACAGAAACAACCATTCTGGGTAAGCCACGCAAGCTAACCAATTTGAGGTTAGCTTATATGGCGACCGTGATGGTCTTTGGTGGTGGTACAAGTGAGTTGAGTGCGTATGGTGTCAAAATAACTTAGTAAAGACAATTTTAATAATAAAAACTAAATGCAACGGAGTTAAATACAATTACAATTTTCTACAAAATTAACATAACCAAATCTACCAAATAAAACCTTCTAATAAAAAGCGGAGATACTAGATTTCACTAAAAGTTAATACAACAATACAACAAATTTTCTAAAAACTAAAACTACGGTGTTAATAAAAATAAGTAAATTCTACTTTCTACAAAATTTTCAATTGTTCAACATACATAATAACGGAATGCAAAAACCCACGCCACTCAGCTAACGGATCCATAAACTGTACCAACGCCAGCGGCAGCGAACATCAGCAGCCACGAACACCATCAACAGCAAAGTCCAGCAGCAGCAACCACCGTCGGCAGCGAAGGCCAGCAGCACCATCAGCGGCAGCCATCATCATAGCCGCCTAAAGCAGAAAAATAAGTATATGATATATGTATGTATGTATTAATACAATTTTTCCTAAGATTTTTTACATATATGTATACAAAAATTCACAATTTTTATTAAGTGCGGTGCGTTCACATTAAATATAATACATTTTTTTATTACAACGGTGCGTCCGTTTATGTAAAACATTTTGGATTTTTTGATAACAACGGTGCGTCCGTTTATATAAAATGACTTGTATTTTTTTTGCTAAAACAGTGCGTGCGCCTAAATTTAAATACCTCAGTTTTCAACAATTTTAAAATTTCCGAACCATATTATAAATTCCAACATTTTCAGATCTACATTTAATTTTTTCTCAAGTTTCAACGCATTTTACAAATTTACATTTTCTTCAAATTTTTCATATTTTCAAATTCCTAATTTAAAACTCCTCAACTTATTTTACAAATTGTCATACTTTCAAGCTTCCATTTTTTGAAAATTTCAAGCAAATCACAAATCTTCTATATAAAGTTGCACATGCCTAAATTTCCATTTCTCAAATTTTCATTCTACTTCAGTTTTTTTAATACGTACATTTTCCAACAAAATATCATCATATAAGACTGAGTGAACTAGGTACGCTATAAATTTGATGAATTGGTGGCGAAAAACCAATTGAATTTTTTTGATATTACGGTGGTTTTGGGAAAAGCAATAAATTTTTTTGATACATGCGGTGGTTCCGTTAAAAACCAATTAAAATTTTTTTTGAAATATGCGGTGGTTCCGTTAAAAATCAATTAACAATTTTTTTTATATAAACGGTGGTTCCGTGAAAAACCAAGTGAGATTTTTTTTACATAAAGCGGTGCGTCCGTGAAAATATACGAATTTTTCTACAACGCGTGAATATAAATGAACAACGCGTAAATATAATTGAACAAGTTACAACAATTTTGAGATTTTTACCAACTAACACCTATATACTTTTGTGCAAAGTTTAAATTCAATTATTTCTTAAAGATTTTTCTATACATGTATAATGCAGTAGCGACTATTCACCTGTAAATCAGTTCAATTTTACAATTTTTTTTCTTTTTCCTCAATATTTCAGCTTAAATATAAATTCAGGCATTCAAATAAGTGCTTCATTCATTTCATAGTTTGAACTGAATTATCTGAGCTATTCTGATAATTTCATATGTACAACCTTAGAAGTGGTAAGCAAGTGCAAAAAACTTCAGATTCAGAATCCGATTCCGATAAATCAGCCTACAGCTACGAAAGCTTAACTTCATCTTCGACCGATAAAGTCACCAAACAGGAAAATAAATTATCGTTGTCAGCAGATTTCCCAGGCTTCGAAGATTCTTCCAGTAAAAATTCAACTTCTAATTTAGATTCAAATCTTAACGATTCAAATAGTGCAAAACTAACTTCAACTTCTTTTACTTTAAAATCAGATCTTAACGATCCAATTAGTACAAACGTGGCATCATCTTCTGCTAATTCAGCTCCAGATCTTAACGATCAAATCATGGCAACACCTGAGGAAAAGAGAATTTTCATCAACACATGTACTAATTCTATTAGAGACAACTACAGTGGTGATCCTCTAGCACGGATCAAAGCAGGCAACTCGAAAGTTGTAGCAGGGAGAATTGCAGCGTTGCGCGTTAACGGTAACAATTATACAGATTTTGCCAAAAAAGTTGAAGATTTAGCTGACTCACTTGAGTGGTCTCTTATTATTGAAGGGATCACTCAAGCAAAAGCTCATGAAATGGCAGTCGAACAAACTGGTAACGTGTGTCGTCTAAATGCAAAATCAAATTTAGTAAAAACCAGTTTAGCCTCAACGGCGTTTACAGATCCGAAAGGCGTGGTAACAAAATTAATTGTAGAACAAAACAACGAAGTAACTGAACGTCAGGTTTTAGCTTTTCGATCACGTGGTAACAGTACATTTAGAAATTCACGTGGTAGTTATCAAGGCTTTTACCCAAACCGCGGCTATGGTAGGTAGGTTGAACTGGCCGGTCCATGAGGACCTCACATAGACTGATTGAGTCCGTAGTGTTACCAGAAGTTTGTTTCAACGACCAAACTGAAAAACCCTATCAAAAACCAGGACCTATGTTATAAAATAACTCCGTCCTCTTGGCAAATACTAGAAGCTTCCTAGGACTTAAGCCACTTGCTGCTTCTAGATCTGACAGCTGTATCACTCCTAATAGCTGGAGTCTTAGCCTGGCAAGTGCAGGGAACGAGCACAGAACGTGCTCGATCGTTTCCTCCTCCAACCCGCACTTCCTACACCTGCTATCACTGACCAAGCCTAATTTAAAGGCATGTGACGCCAGAAGGCAGTGTCCAGTCAGAATACCCGTCATGAGTCTACAGTCCTCTCTTTTTAATGATAGAAGCAACTGTGTTAGTCTAAGGTTGTAAGACCTACACATAATCTTCGCCACTTTACAGCCCCGCGCTTGAACCCACGCCTTTTCTGCTTGGTCGATCATGTGCACCTCTCGCATTCGCTTAATCTCGCCCAATCTAATTGGGACGTCTACGGAGCAAGCTTCAAGGGATGCGCCCTTTTTAGCTAATTCGTCCGCTTTTTCATTCCCATCTATTCCCATATGCCCTGGGACCCAATATAGATGTATGCTTCTCCCTGTCCCGATTCTCTCCAGAGACTGCTTACACTCTAACACGCATTTAGATGATGTGCTATGCGAGATTATTGCCTTAATTGCTGCTTGACTGTCAATATAAAAGTTAACACGGTTGCAGCTTATGCTATTCTCTTCCAGGGTTTCTACTACTTTGGTTACGGCTAATATTTCCGCTTGGAAAACGCTACAGTAATCCGGCAGCCTGTAGGATCTGCTTAATTCCGGATCAGCGCAGTATACCGCAGACCCTACTCCTTCCACTATTTTGGAACCATCGGTGTACACATGTATCGCCTCGTCCGCCATTTGCGCACCCTTGCGCCAACCGTCCACCTCTATTGTGGCCTTAAGATCTCCCTCAAAGTGCAGGTAGGGAATCATGTAGTCTGTTTGTCTTGTGACTGAGGACGCTATACTACTATGGCCATATGGTCGGCGCTCAAGCTGCCCCGAAGCATCGAGCCTGGTTGCGGTCGTTAACGCTTTGTTCTTTGCTACCAGGTCTACAGGTGGAATGTGCAGAATGACATACAGTGCAGCCGTCGGGGTTGTTTTCAGGGCTCCCGTAATGCAAAGCATCGATAGTCTGCATACCCCCTCTAATTTTTTGAGGTATGTTGTTTTTTGTGTGGCTTTCCACCAAACAAGAACTCCATAGTATAGAATAGGGCTTACAATCGCTGTAAAAACCCAATGAGAAAGAGAGGGCGATAGGCCCCACGTACACACCAGCATTCTTTTACATGCATAGAGTGCCGTTGAGGCCTTCTTGACCCTCTCCTCCAAGTTGAGCTTCCATGACAGCTTACTGTCTAGGATGATTCCTAGATATTTTGTGCAAGGTTTCTCCTGTAAGGTCACCGCTCCTAACTTAGGCCTGGTCCAATTTGGGAACTTGTACCTCTTTGTAAAGAAGACCATATCCGTCTTCTCCGCATTGACTTTCAGCCCGACATTAGATGCCCAGGTATGAATATCCCGAAGCGCCCGATCCATCAAAGAACTAGTCGTTGGAAGGCATTTTCCACTTATGACAATTGCAACGTCATCTGCGTAAGCCGTAAGTTTTACGGGTCCCTCATCGAATTGCCTGAGCAGTTGGTTGATGACCAGTGTCCACAGCAGAGGTGATAGCACCCCTCCCTGCGGCGTGCCCCTGTCCACTGATTTCGTGGCCTCGTACAATCCCCATTGTGATGTAATCTTTCTGCAATTTAACATGCAGCCGATCCATCTGATTAAGGCAGGATGTACTTTAATGTAATTAAGACCATCCATAATCGCCCATTTTGCAACATTATTGAAAGCCCCGGCAATGTCCAAGAAGACTCCTAGAGCATACTCCTTATATTCCAGGGATTTCTCTATGCTTATTACCACCCTATGCAATGCGGTGTCTACCGACTTGCCTTTGGTGTACGCATGCTGTGTTGTGGAGAGCAGCTTTTCATCCACGTTGGACTTTATGTACACATCTATCAGCCTCTCTCAAAACCGCGGCTATACTGGTTATAGAAATAATAATAGTTCATTTTCATGCAATAATAACTATAACGGCAACAATAATCAAAGATATAGGAATTACAACGGAAACAGATACCAGAATAACAACAATAATAATACGCGTCCAAATACAAATTCCAATTCAAATACAAATAATAGTAACAATAGAGGCAACAATTTAAGATCTTCAAACGGTAGAGGCCGAAACGCAAACGTTCGCGCTTTAAACGCCAGCGCCCCTCAGGAGCGAACACTGGGGGAGGATGAACTAAGCCAGTAAGCGAACTTCCCTCACCAATAGGCATCTATTGTTTAAATTTAAATTACTCTAATTTCATTGAATTACAACTTAACGAGTCACAAAAATTTTGTTCTTTCCTAGTAGACACTCAAGCAGACATTTCTTTAATAAAAATATCATGTCTAGACAGAAATATTTCAATAAATACGAACGACATTATTAACATTACCGGTGTCACTTCTAATTCAGATTCTACTTTAGGTAAAATTACAGCAAATTTAAATTTTTCTAACTTTTCTATTAAACATACTTTACATGTAGTAAATGAAGACTTTAATATTCCATCCGATGGCATACTGGGTAAAGATTTTCTGAAAATTAACAAATGCATTATTAATTATGAAAGAAATAGTATTTCCTTTTGGGTAGGTAATGAAAAAGTTGCGACACCAATCCTGCAAGGAACAGAAAGCGACAGTTGAATCATTCCTCCAAGATGCGAAATATTCAGACTTTTTGATTTAGGAGATTCACCCGATCCACTTTTCGTGGACTCGCTGGAAATTGAAAAAGCTGTTCTCACAGCTAGGTGCATTGTTAATTCCAGTAACCCAATAATCAAAGTCATAAATACTACGGATGATATAAAGTATGTCAAAAGAAAAAGTATTCGGACAGAAAAACTTTCAAATTATGTTTATACAATTAACAAGACAGAAACAGAAGACAAACGTACGAAAAAACTAATTTCGAATTTAAAAAATCAAATACGTCAACATGCTCCAAGTAAATTACTTGACCTTTGCATAGATTATGCCGACATTTTCGCTCTTGACACGGACAAAATGACTTTGAATAACTTCTACGAACAAGAATTAAGACTGACAGACAACGAACCGGTATATGTTAAAAATTATAGATTGCCATACTCTGAACACAGTTATTCGAATTACAATAGTCCTTTGATTGTAGTCCCAAAGAAAGATACTAATGTTCAAAAAGCTTATCGTATGTGCGTAGATTTTCGCGCAGTAAACAAAAAACTCATTGCTGATAAATTCCCACTCGCTAGAATTGACGATATTTTAGACAATCTCGGTAGAGCAAAGTATTTTTCCACATTAGATCTTTGTTCAGGATTTCATCAAATCCCCTTGCATCCTGACTCTCGTGACATTACGTCTTTCAGGACTGACCGTGGCGCATTTAGATGGAAAGTGCTTATATTCGGTTTAAACATAGCACCAAATTCAATCTCACGAATGATGACAATGGCTTTTTCGGGTATACCACCCAACGTCGCATTTTTGTACGTCGACGATATTATCGTCATAGGTTGTAGGTAAGCACACCACATTAAAAACCTTTCAAAAGTTTTCGATACTTGTAGATCTTTTAATCTCAAACTTAACCCAAATAAATGCAACTTTTTACGACCAGAAGTTACATTTTTAGGTCACAAATATTCAGCCAAACGTTTGTTGCCCAACGACTCTAAAATAAGCGTAGTTAAAAAATATACAAAACCGACTGATAAAGACGCGGTACGACGACTCGTCGCGTTTGCAAACTATTACAGACGGTTTATACCTAATTTTGCGTCTCAGGCAGCGCCTCTAAATCGATTAAGCAGAAAAAGAGTTGAATTTGTATGGGATTTTGAATGCGAAAGAGCATTTTTATCTTTGAAAGCATCGTTACTTTCACAAAAATTACTTCAATATCCAGATTTTACTAAACAATTCATTATTACCGTTGATGCTTCCACAACTGGATGTGGCGCTATTTTGAGTCAAGAACAACAGGGTAGTTATTTACCAATTTGTTTCGCTTCTAAAGCATTTAATAAAGCCGAACAGAAAAAACCATTATAGAATTAGAGCTTTTAGCTATTTACTTTGCAATCAAGCAATTTCGACCATACGTTTATGGTACCCATTTCATTGTAAAATCAGACCATAGACCTCTAGTATACTTATTCAACATGAAAGACCCATCTTCAAAACTTTCAAGAATAAGACTGGAACTATCTGAATATAACTTTACTATAGTTTATATAAAGGGTAAATCAAACGTTTGTGCTGATGCACTATCGCGTATCACAATGGATGAGATTAAAGAAGCTAACAAACAAATTTTAGCACAACAGACAAGATCAATGACAAAACGGCAAAACGACAATAACCTTCCTAGGAAAACAGACAAAAACGACGAAAAACAAATTACTGTACATGTCTACGACAAATTTTCATTTAATTTTTCGAAAAAAGTTCCACGAATAAGATCTGAAATTACGTACGATAAAAATAATAAAACAACAAATTTAAGAACTTTTGCGCATATTAAACATAAGAAACTCGAGTTACTTAGTTTTGAGCTTGTTAACGAAATAATGACTTTAGAGAAATTACTTTCGAGGCTTGAATCAGAAGCCGGCAAACGCAAGAATAAGAAAATTGAATGGCCTAAAAACGATACTTTGTTCGAACATTATACTATAACAAATTTCAAAAATATTGGAAATAAAATTTTAAAATCATTAGAAATTATTTTAACAGATCCAGTGGCGATAGCAACAGATGAAGATACAAAATTAATACTAATGAAAATTTACCACAATGATCCCATTTCTGGTGGACATTGCGGAATGAAAAGACTTTACGCAAAACTGCGAACAAAATTTTATTGGAAGAACATGACTCGTGATATATCGAAATATATCAAAAGTTGTAATGATTGTCTTTTAAACAAGGTTAAACCTAAAACAAAAGAAAAACTTGTGTTAACATTAACTCCTTGTAAACCATTTGATATACTAGTAATTGACACAATAGGACCCCTACCTGAGTCCAAATATGGTAACAAGTTCGCAATATAATATAATAAATACCTGGTAACAGTCGCTGTGCCAGACAAATCGGCAAAAACAATCGCTTCAGCAATTTTTGAAGGATT
Organism: Eurosta solidaginis; assembly: GCF_040869045.1. Lineage (NCBI taxonomy): Eukaryota > Metazoa > Arthropoda > Insecta > Diptera > Tephritidae > Eurosta > Eurosta solidaginis. The sequence continues at coordinate 85,901,603 of NC_090324.1, read as the reverse complement.
CATTTTAACATACGGCACAATGAATACCATAAAATCAGACTTAGGTACTGAATTTAAAAATGAATTATTCGAAGAATTAACAAAGCTTTTAAATATTCAACATACTTTTTCAACTGCATACCATCACGAAACTGTTGGCACGATTGAACGTAATCATAGAGTTTTTAATGAATACTTACGTGCATATTTAAAAGATACTTTTTCTGATTGGGATGTTTATTTAAAATACTTTACTTTCCTACACAATACTACGAGTAGCACAGTTTTCGACAATCAGTTTTCTCCTTTCGAGTTAGTTTTTGGGAAAAAGGCAACTTTGCCTAATGAATTGACAAAAGAAAAAATTGACCCAATTTATAATGTCGAAAACTATGCCAAAGAAGTTAAGTTTAGGATACAGAAAACGCACAAAATGGCACAAAATCCAATAAATAAAAATAAATTACAAAGTAAAAATCTGTACCATAAAACGGCACGACCTTTAATTGTAAAAACTGGAGATAAAGTACTTTTACAGAAAGAACCACATCATAAACACGAAAATATTTATCTAGGTCCGTTTATTATAACGAAAATTAACGAACCTAACGTAACTATTTTCGATGAAGTTACAAAAAAAGAAAAAGAAGTACACAAAAATCGACTTATAAAAGTAGAGTAACATTTTATACCAACGTAGAAAAATCCAAAATTTTCTAATATGTTTATTGCTAACATAAGTAGCAAGAATTGTTAAATAGCCAAGAACGCATAAAAACTATTAAAACAAAAAAAAAAAAGCCACAAACACTAATGCAATGTAATGTTAACGACAATAAATGTATAGAATAATGTCTATGCATTCCAGTAAATTTGATTTATGTACAAAAGAAACATGCATACAGCCAATAAGGCAGAACAAAAATCTATATTTAAAACCATTTTTTAACATGTACTTTATTTTTTCAATATAAATTTAAGAAAATGAAAATTCATAAACAAACTGTATTATATAAAGAAAACAGACATAAAAAAAAATAAAAAAAAACACACAGACCACAATGTAATGTTAGATACTAAAATGAAGTTTACTTAGCCATAAAATTGGTCCGAACTAACGAATTACAAAAAAGGAAGGTGCACCCTAATATTCGTTCATTCGAAACTATTGATAACATAAAAATATGAATGTGACAAATGAAATGTGATCGATCCATTTGCCAAATTCACTCTTTTTTTTAAGGAAGGATGATGTAAGGATAAACTAACAGTCACATCCGTTTAAAATTATATACTCTATGTGCATGCAGCTTTAGTTGCGTTTGACAGGCGCGGGCAGTTGGCAACGCGAATGTCAAATGCAGTTGCGGCTTACGTCACTGACAGGAAAAATGAATATACATAATAAATTTGCAACCTAAGTGGACGGACGTGTCCGAAGAAAATAAAAGTGTTTTCTTTGATTTTAATTGCGGTTCAAAAATATTAAAAAACGTAGCGAAGGCGACCATTCAGGTGCTAACGTTTTTCCAGCACAATCATCGTAAAAAGGCAAACGTTTGGAGGCAGCGCCCTCCAAGGTAGATATTTGGGCAGGCCTACAACAGAAACAACCATTCTGGGTAAGCAACGCAAGCTAACCAATTTGAGGTTACCTTATAATATTCAAGCTTGATTGCTTTATGGACTTGTTTTACAGCTTTGGCTTTAATTAATTTACAAGATTCTTTGCTTGTTAAAGAGAATTTTACAATATAAATAATGGAAGATAAATTTGATGCAATTTTAATATCACCAAATTCAATTGCTTCGATTAAATTTAAATAGGGCATATTTTGTTTTTCTAGCGCTTCTTCAATTACAAATAATTCTTCGTTAGATAATGTGAATGATTTTATAATTCCTGCTTATGCCCATTGTATTGAGTAATCTATGTTTATTAATTCTTCTTTAATGAATTTCAATTTCCTTTCAATATTTTTTTTCTATTTTCAATTTAAGAGCATCACCCGATTTCATTTCGCTTAGAATTGTATTTGATATATGAGTTAAATTATTTATTCTTTCTAAAATAGATTTATTTATTACTACTTGTTGATTATTATTACTTGCTATATTAGTTACTTTATCGTTTAGTATTTTAAAATCTTCATGGTCAAGGGATCCAGCAAGCCATTTCCAGGCTGTTCCAAGTGGTTCAATGGCTCTTTTGGTTTTCCTGGGTTGCAGTTGGTATAGGAGGGACCGTATGGATTTTTCCTCTTGGGAAAGGAATGGCTGACTTCGGCTTTTCCTAGTTAAGTCATGTCCTATTGTGGCGTGTATGTCGTCGAGTAGGGAGTCGTACTGCTCGAGGTCAATAGTGTGTATTAGTCGAAATGTTCTAGTTTGAACCTTCGCGGTTCCTGTGTCTATCGTTACTATTGGACTGGTCGTATAGTCCAAAATTTGGGTTTCCACATTGCAGGTGGCAAATAGGATCCTAAAAGGAAGAGTGTGATTTACTTTTTGATTTGGCTTTTGTGAACAGTGCGGCCAGATTGTGCCAAAATTGTGTTGCCTTGGTCTTCTAGTACTATTTTTTTTTATATCGGGGTGTTAGTTTGTTTCCTAGTCTTTTGTTTATTTTTACATAAATAACGTCATTACTGTTGTATGTCCTGAACTCGGTTCTATCTTTATTATGAAGTCGTAAATCTTTTTCTTGTTTATTTTTAAGATTTTGAATATTTTCTTCTCTGTACATTGTTATTGGGTTTGGTCCTATTGTTCTTCCGAAAAATACTTCTACTGATTTACGTTTGGTAGTGGAATGAATGGAATAGTTATACTTGAATATGGCTCTATTAAGGAGGTCCTTAAAGTCGGTGTGGGTGTTCTCTGCTTTAGTGCAACGCATCACTTCGGTAAGTGTAGAATGGAATTGTTCTATTTGTCCGCTTATATAACTTTTGTATGGAGGAGTTTTAAATATTTCAATACCGTATTCGTTTTCTAGCATAAAGGTTATAGGGACAGCATTTAGCAATTTTTCGTTGTCCATAACGATATTTTCTGGGATTCCGAATGTTGTCAAGAGACTTCTTAAGGTGGCCGTTATGTCTTCCGTTGCTCTGAAGCGCACAATTTTTGCTTGTGGATATTTCGAAAATTTATCCATTGCCGTCAGCACTACTTTGTTGTTAGTATGGTATAGGTCTATATGAATTATATGACCTGGGTAATTAGGAATTGGTTGGTTTCAGGATAGGATTTACTGGATGTCTCTCATACTTATTTTCTAAGCAAATTTTGCACTGTTTTGAAATTCGTTTTATTTTGGCGTTCACTTTTGGGAAGTAACATCTTTCTAAGAGTTGGGCTTTATTTTCTGTGGGATTGCGATGAGCTCTAGTATGCTCGTTGATGATTTCCGTTTCCTCTTCTGATTCGTTTGTAACATCTCTAATCAATTTTCCGGTATAACGTACTTTATACCTGCTAAAATGAATAAGTTAATTTATTGGGATTTCCCTAAAATGTTGTCTTCGGTTTTTATGCAATTTGTTACTGTAGGGTTGAAAGATCTGTTCAACAATGTGGTAAGACTTTCTTCTGTAAAGTCTCTTTCAATAATAATATGTCTATGGTAAGTGGGAAAAGGTAATTTTAATTGGTATGAAGAGGTTTCGCCAGTAGAAATAAATATTTGATTTTTAAATGCATTGATAGGTGCGTCTGTATACGGTATTAAATTTTGGGCTGAACTTTCGTCACTGTGCTGGGTTGCAGACAAAGAATTTATTTGTTGTGGTGATCGAGAAAGTGCGTCTTCGACAATATTGGTACTGCCAGGTTTGTATTTTATCTCATAGTTGTATTCTTCCAATATTCATTTCCATCTTTATACACAGCGTGCTTTGCACACAGAGTATATTAACTTTGATTGGATAACGGTTGGTTGTACAGGTATAAAGGAATCGAAATAGATATAGACTTCCATATATCAAAATCATCAGTATCGAAAAAAAATTTGATTGAGCCATGCCCGTCTGTCCTTTAACACGATAACTTGAGTACATTTTGAGGTATCTTGATGAAATTTGGTACGTAGGTTTCTGGGCACTCATCTCAGATCGCTATTTAAAATGAACGATATCGGACTATAACCACGCCCACTTTTCCGATATCGAAAATTTCGAAAAACCGAAAAAGTGCGATAATTCATTACCAAAGACGGATAAAGCTATGAAGTTTGGTAGGTGGGTTGACCTTATGACGCTGAACAGGAAATTAGTAAAATTTTGGACAACGCGGCGTGGCATAGCCCACTTTTAAAAGAAGGTAATTTAAAAGTTTTGCAAGCTGTAATTTGGCAGTCGTGGAAGATATCATGATGAAATTTGGCAGAAATATTACTCCTATTACTATATATGTACTAAATTAAAATTAGCAAAATCGGATGAAGAACACGCCCACTTAAAAAAAAATTTTTTTAAGTAATTTTTTACAAAAAATTTAATATCTTTAGAGTATATAAGTAAATTATGACAACATTCAACTCCAGTAATGATATGGTGCAACAAAATACAAAAATAAAAGAAAATTTCAAAATGGGCGTGGCTTCGCCCTTTTTCGTTTAATTTGTCTAGAATACATGTAATGCCATAAGTTTAAAAAATTGCCGAAATCCGACTATGACCACGCCCACTTTTCCGATACCGAAAATTACGAAAAATGAAAAAATGCCATAATTCTGTACCAAATACGAAACAAGGGATGAAACATGGTAATTGGATGGGTTTATTGACGCAAAATATAACTTTAGAAAAAACTTTGTAAAATGGATGTGACACCTACCATATTAAGTAGAAGAAAATGAGAAACTTCTGCAGGGCGAAATCAAAAGCCCTTGGAATCTTGGCAGGAATATTGTTCGTGGTATTACATATATAAATAAACTAGCAGACACGTCAGACGTTGTTCTGCCCTAAATTTGGTCTATCTGCATACATTTTAATAAGCTTTTTCCGTCTAACTCTGCTCCCCCTCTCTCCGTCTTTTCGCTTCATCTATCTCTATCTTCGTCTCACTCTATCTCTTTCTCAGTCTCCTTCTCCTTCCGTTTTTTTCTTTTCTCTCAAGTTTTTCCCATTCTTCTTCATCCCTTATTGCCAGGCAAATCGAAGAGGACGTATGTAAATGGTTATGCGGGCATTATTAATTCATGTCTTTATTTCGGCTTCGCATTCATATTTATAATTTTTGCCAGGTTGATGCGACTTAATCGAATATCACAATGAAAATTACTTTAAAGCTCTCAGCAAAAACTCTCATTTGATATCCATATTACACACACATTCTAGGGGTATCCGGGTCCAGGTTTTGGCCTATATCTTGAGGCCCTAGTCACCCAGCGGTTTCAAAAAATAATTTAAAATAAAGCACACATCAAGCTTCAATTTGATACCCATAATGTAAAAACACATCTTAGTGTTACCCTGATCCACGTTTTGGCCTACATATACCTCGAGACTCTTCAGAAATAGGTAAGAAAATTACCCTGTACTAAAGCACTTATCAGCAGCTTTCATTTGTTATCCATATTGTATAAACACTTTCTAGGGGTACCCGGGTCCACCTTTTGGCCTCAATCTCTAGACCCTAGTCACCAATAGGTATGAAAACTACCCTCTACTAAAGCACTCATCAACAACTTTCATTTGTTATCCATATTCTATAAACACATTCTAAGGGTACCCGCGTCCACGTTCTCGCTTATATCTCGAGACCCCAGTTACCCGCGGTTACGAAAAATACCCCCGTATCCAAGTACTCATAAACAGCTTCCATTTGATACCCATAATGGACAGACATTTCGCAGGATTACCCAAGTCCGCGTTTTGATCTCAAGACCCTAGCCAGAACTGGATAAAAATGATCCCATGTCTGTCTCCTGGTTCTAAACTACCCTTCTACCAATTTTCAGCCAAATATGTTCACCCATTCCTTCCTCTTCAATGACTCTTTATCTATTAAAAAAAGCGCATCAAAATCAGTTGCGTATTTTTAGGGTTTAAGCATTCAAGGGACATAGGGACAGAAAAAGCGACTTTGTTTTATACTACATACCTATAAACCTACACCCGAAGTTTAATAGCGCAGCCAATGCTATATATGTACGTATGTGTCACATCAGGTCTCACTCAAAAGCAATTAGCGCGAACAGTTTACAGCAAACAACCACACACACGCATTTTTTTATTAAAAATATTACTTTTGTTTAAACAATTTGGCTGATATAAGAAAGGAATCAGGTATTTTTTTTGATGCAGATCGAAGGTATATATTTCAAAGTTTTACTGAAAAGAAGAATTTTTTAAATCCATCCATCCGTTTATGAGTTATATTGTGTAAACAAAAATTTTATGATTTTTTACTACGTTTAGGCAATTTGCCACAAATTGTATTAACTGTACCATCTCACGTAACAAAGCTTTCAAATCCAAGAAACCATTTTAAAATCGCATTCTGTGCGAAGTTATGTGCGTACATGGCATTTAGCGACTTCATTTTATAAGATTTATAGATTAGCGGTACCCGACAGATGATGTTCTGGGTCACCCTGGTCCACATTCTTCTCGATATCTCGAAATCGCCTTTACATATACAACTAGGGGCCACTCCATTTTAAAACCCTCATTAATACCTTTAATTTGATACCCATATCGTACAAACACATTATAGAGTCACCCTTGTTCCACCTTTATGGCGATATCTCGAAAACGCGCCCACCTATAGAACTAAGGCCCACTCCCTTTTAAAATACTCATTATGATCTTTCATTTGATACCCATATCGTACAAACAAATTCTAAAGTCACCCCTGATCCACCTTTATGGCGGTATTTCGAAAAGGCGTCCACCTATAGAACTAAGCCCACGCCCTTTTAAAATACTCATTAACACCTTTCATTTGATACCCATATCGTACAAACAAATTCCAGGGTCAGCCCTGGTCCACCTTTATGGCGAAATCCCTAAATGGCGTCCACCTATAGAACTATGGCCCAATCCCTCTTAAAATACTCTTTAATACCTTCCATTTGATACACATGTCATACAAACACATTCCAGGGTTACCCTAGGCTCATTTTTCTACATGGTGATTTTCCCTTATTTTGTCTCCATAGCTCTCAGCTGAGTATATAATGTTCGGTTACACCCGAACTTAGCCTTCCTTACTTGTTTATATTAATTCTATATGTGGCTTCAAGTATTCCAAGGTACATGACCATGGTTGTATGTATGTGTGGATGCTCCGGTCACACGCTTTGATTGCAATCTAAGCCCAAATTAAAATCACACGTTTGATGAAGAATGCAGACGAAATTAGAGATGAATTTTGTTAGTTGCATTGCATTCCTCACAAACCATGAGAATTAAAATATTCACGTCGGCGTCAATATTTATATACATACTTGTTATATGTATGAAATATTATGAATAAAATTAATTTGAGCTAATTTATCAATTTTCAAGTAATTTTTCAACCCGACTGAGACTAGTATATTAACTAGTAGGGTGCTGACGCAAATATCGATTAGTATGTCAACTGGTGCTACAATGATGCATAGACTGAGTAGTATGTCAACTGGTATATTGATGTTGGATACATTAACTAGTATGTCAGTTGGTATGATCTTCATGTATATTGTTACGAATATTAGCAAAACTAAGGGGTGCTGCTATCTCTAACCCGATGCTAAACAGTGATATTATGCACATCCATAGATCAATCATTATGTATCTACATAAACGAAACAATAATTGCGTCTACACATATGTACCATATAGGTATACGAGCAGCGGAGAATCAATGCACAAACACATGCATATATCTTATCTGAGTTGTCACAAGAGAGGGCAATAATTTGTGCGAGTATTACTCAAATGAGAAATTATACATCTGTAGATGTAGATGAGAAATTTATAACTAACTAAGTAAAATTCTGGAAGCGCCTAGAAGATACCACGAGGAAATCACAGAGTATAAAAGCATCAGCGGTAGAGGCGCTATGGGCAGTTTTCGATTAAGACGCTATCTAGCGAGCAATAGCAGTATTATTTTGAAAGTCAGTTTCTATCAGTTTGGTTATTAAGCCAGCTAGTTGCAAAGTATAAGTGTAATTGTGAAGTATTTCAATAAAGGCCATTTTTCCATTATTCAATATTGGAGTTATTTATTCAGCAGTTTAATGATACGAACTTAGCAAAAGGGCAAATAAGAGGACTTGCAAGTAAATTCGTTACAATATAATAACTATTATGCTATCTGGTATAATGCTGGTACAAAGGCTGACTAATATGTTAATTGGTATTACCCTGCTGGGTATGCTTACTAGTGTGTCATCTGGTGCGATGTTGGTTTATATAATGACTAGTTTGTCAATTGGTACGATGCTGATGCAGAGACTGGAAATTGATATTTCGTAGGACATCGCCATGTTAAAAATACTAGTTGCTTATATGGAAAAATTACAGAACTCATACTAGTTGGGCAGCCCTGCAGTCAAAAGCCAAAGTAGTCAGCAAACATTCTATTTCATTGACTAGAATTTTGTGGGTTTATTCATACTAGTCAGCTTTTGAATAGTTCATTGACTATAATTTTGTGGTGTTATTCATATTAGTTAGTGTATGAGTAGTTAATCGACTAGAATTTTGTGGCGTTCATCATACTAAGCAGTGTTAGAATGGTTCATTGACTATAACTTTGTGGTTCTATTAATACTAGTTAGTATTTTAATAACACCGTCTGTCGGCTCGAGGAAATCCGCGAGTGCTTTCTGTTGCCAATTTGCAATGCATACTTCAGTTTACAATTCTAGATATCGTCCAAATCAACGGGCACATAAACACAAACAGGACGAGTCAACCCTCACCGTTACCTCAACAGAGGTTAAAGAAGTTATTGAAAAGGCCAAGCCTTCCATATCAATAGTCCCAGACGGAAGACCTATACCGATGCCAAAACACCTTGGCCATGAAGGCATCAGTAGCTTAGGACATTTTTTCTACTTGTCGTTAAAAGCCTATGCCTTTCCAGAATAACAGAGAAAGACCGGAAACCCAGCCAGTATCTACCGATATTATCCCTTTAGTCAGTAACGAAAACGTTTAAAGCTGTTATGATTCCCTCAATTAAATGAAATTGTTCGGTTATCCAGCCATCAGAATGACTTCCGTAAAGTCCATATCACTACCACCATTCTAAACTCCATTAACACTCATAACAGAACGGCGCTAGTGCAGTTTGGCCTGTTTTGACACAATCAACCACTACTGGTTCGTTCCTTCTCGGTTGGATAGATAAATAATTTATTGAGGATTGCACTGCTACCATTGGCCAGCACCTCATCCCATCCGACTTCCATGATAAACCCTAGCAGTTCTCTTGGCTTGAGGGATTTAATGTGGGAATGTTCTGGCCATGGTGAACCCATAAACTTAGCCCTGCGTCTTGAGATTGCGTCACATTCATGTGTTATTCCGTTACTTTTTAGTTTTCATATATATGTACGTATTTTTATTAAAATTTATTCCAAAAATGTATATATATATATACCTTTTATATATATGAAATATAATGAATAACATAAATTTGAGCTAATTTATCAATTTTCAAGTAATTTTTCAACCCAACTGAGACTAGTATATTAAACAGTAGGATGCTGATGCAAATATCGACAAGTATGTCAACTGTACCCTGCAGTCAAACCAACTAGTTGTATACTAGAAGAATACTAGTTTGCCAAAAATCTCAACTAGTATGAGTTCTGTCTTTTTTCCAAATTACCAACTGGTATTTTTAACACGGCGATGTCCTACGACATATCAATTGCCAGCCTCTGCATCAGCATCATACCAATTGACAAACTAGTCCTTATATACACCAACATCATACCAAATGACATACTAGTCAGCATACCCATCAGACTCATACCAATTAACATACTAGTCAGCCTTTGCGCCAGCATTATACCAGATGGCATACTAGTTATTATATACACCAATATCATACCAATTGACATACTAGTCAGTAGACTGGGTTGGTCCCCATACAAAAAAAAAAGTTGCTAATGTCCGCCCCTAAATTTGAAGATTATGTTGAGAGGGTTTCGGAAAAATTTTTTTTAATTTTTTTTTAATTTTTTTGATCCTTCGAAATACAGCCAAAAATGCTTTTTCGTTGTAACTTGGTTATTTGACGACCGATTTTTAAAATTGATATGTCATTATTTTGGCCTTGAGAAGCTCCACATTTCCGTTTAATGTCCTTTTAAGCTATGAAGTCGTTTTTACATGATTAGGTCAGCTAACAAAATTTTACCCCACGCCAACCAATAAAAAACTTTTCAATCCAAACCCTGCAATTTTTCCTACAAAAATATCATGAGTTTCAGGTCTAAGTATAATAAGAATCAGGTAAAATAACAGTTGCAATAGATATTGAAAGTGCTAAAACGTCTTTCTTTATTATTTCAGTAATATGGTTTCAAAGCAACATTTTCTTGAATTTTTAAGTACTTTCGTTTGGTAAGGAAAAAAACATACATTAGGGGGGGGGGGGGGGGGGGGGGGGGGGGGGGGGTAAAATTTTGTTAGCTGACCTAATCATGTGAAAACGACTTCATAGCTTAAAAGGACATTAAACGGAAATGTGGAGCTTCTTAAGGTCAAAATAATGACATATCAATTTTAAAAATCGGTCGTCAAATAACGAAGTTACAACGAAAAAACCTTTTTGGCTTTATTTCGAATGATCAAAAAAAAAAAAAAATTTTTTTCCGAAACCCTCTCAACATAATCTTCAAATTTAGGGGCGGACATTAGCAACTTTTTTTTCGACCCAGTCTACTAGTCAGTGTATTCAGCATCAACATACCAGTTGGCATACTACTCAGTCTATCCATCAATGTAATAAAAGTTGACATACTAGTCGATATTTGCATCAGCATCTCACTATTTAATATACTAGTCTCAGTTGGGTTGAAAAATTACTTGAAAATTGAAAAATTAGCTCAAATTTTTGTTATTCATTATATTTCATATATATAAAAGGTATCTATATATATACATATGTATATAACTTTAAAATTTATCACTTCAATACATTATACTTTGGAATAAATTTTAATAAAAATACGTACTTATATACGAAAACTAAAAAGTAACGGAATAACACACGAATGTGACGCAATCTCAAGACGCAGGGCTAAGTTTATGGGTTCACCATGGCCAGAAAATTCCCACATTAAATCCCTCAAGCCAAGAGAACTGCTACGGAAGTCGGATGGGATGAGGTGCTGACCAAAGGTCGCAGTGTGACCTATAAATCAATAAATTATCTATCTATCTAACGGAGAAGGGACGAACCAGTCGTGGTTGACTGTGTAGAAACAGGCCAAGCTGCACTAGCGCCGTACTGTTATGAGTGTTAATGGAGTTCAGAATGGTGGTAGTGATATGCACTTTACGGAAGTCATGCTTATGGCTGGATAACCGAACAATTCCATTTAATTGAGGGAATCATAACGGCCTTAAACGTTTTCGTTACTGACTAAAGGGATAATATCGGTAGATACTGGCTGGGTTTCCGGTCTTTCTCTGTTATTCTGGAAAGGCATAGGATTTTAAAGACAAGTAGAAAAATGTCCTAGGCTACTGATGCCCTCATGGCACAGGTGTTTTGGCATCGGTATAGGTCTTCCGTCTGGGACTATTGATATGGATGGCTTGGCCTTTTCAATAACTTCTTTAACCTCTGTTGAGGTAACGGTGAGGGTTAACTCGTCATGCCTGTGTTTATGTGCCCGTTGATTTGGACGATATCTAGCATTGTCAACTGAAGTATGCATTGCAAATTGGCTACAGAAAGCACTCGCGCATTTCATCGAGCCGACAAACGAAATTCTAGTCAAATGAATTATTTAAATACTAACTAGTATTAGTAACACCACAAACTTATAGCGAATGAACCATTCTAAAACTGACCAGTATGATGAACGCCACACAATTCTAGTCAATTAACTACTCATACACTAACTAGTATGAAAACACCACAAAATTATAGTCAATGAACTATTCAAAAGCTGACTAGTATGAATAAATCCACAAAATTCTAGTCAATGAACTAGAATGTTTGCTGACTACTTTGGCTTTTGACTGCAGGGTAATTACAATGATGCATAGGCTGAGTAGTATGCCAACTGGTATGTTGATGTTGAACACACTGACTAGTATGTCAATTGGTAAGATATTGGTGTATATAATAACTAGTATGCCATCTGGTATAATGCTGGCGCAAAGGCTGACTAGTATGTTAATTGGAATGACCCTTATGGGTATGCTGACTAGTATGTCATCTGGTACGATGTTGGTGTATATAATGACTAGTTTGTCAATTGGTATGATGCTGATGCAGAGGCTGGCAATTGATATTTCGTAGGACATCGCCGTGTTAAAAATACCAGTTGCTAATATGGAAAAAAGACAGAACTCATACTAGTTAGGATTTTTGGCAAAGTAGTATTCTTCTAGTATACAACTAGTTGGTTTGACTGCAGGGCCCTGCAGTCAAAAGCCAAAGTAGTCAGCGAACATTCTAGTTCATTGACTAGAATTGTGTGGCGCCATTCATACTAGTTAGTGTATGAGTAGTTAACTGACTAGAATTGTGTGGCGTTCATCATACTAGTCAGCTTTTGAGTAGTTCGTTGACTATAATTTTGTGGTGTGATTCATACTAGTTAGTGTATGAGTAGTTGACTGACTAGAATTTTGTGGCGTTCATCATACTAATCAGCTTTTGAGTAGTTCATTGACTATAATTTTGTGGTGTGATTCATACTAGTTAGTGTATGAGTAGTTAACTGGCTAGAATTTCATGGCATTCATCATACTAGTCAGTTTTAGAATAGTTTATTGACTATAACTTTGTGATGTTTAGTTAGTAGTTGAATGATTTAATCGACTAGAATTCCCAAACGTCCCAGACGGAATACCTATGCCGATACCAAAACACCTTGACCATGAAGGCATCTGCAGCCTCGCACATTTTTTCTACTTATCGTTAAAAGCACTTGCCATTCCAAAATAACGGAGAATGGCAAGGATAAGCCCCCTACCAAAAACCGGAAACCCAACGAGTATCTACCGATATTATCCCTTCAGTCAGTAACTCATTTAAACGAAATTCTTCGGTTATCCAGACTTCCGTAAAGTGCATATCACTACTGAACTCCACTAACACTCATCATAGGACGGTGCTGGTGCTGCTTGGCCTGTCAACCACGACTGGCTCGTTCAAAAGCTTTTGGTACGGTCAACCACGGTACGTTAATGGAAGGCCTAGAAGGGTCTCCCTTTCCCCCAAGTCTGATCGGCAAGCATCGGTGCAATTCAGGAAAGTAACATCAAACCAGAGAATTATTATACAAGGGGTGCCACTTTTGATTAACTTCTTCATATTACCACCAGAAGGAGTCACTATCGCTTCCTACGCCGATGAATGCAAAATAATGGCCACAGGTCCAGGCCCACAGATCGATGAGATTTGCAACAGAATAAGCTACCTCCCTGATCTCTCCAGTTTTTTCGCCTCATGAAACCTGGCATTATCGCCGACTAAATCCTCCGCGACCTTATTTACAAAATGGTCGTCCCAAATGTCGACCATTGTGAACATCCACGTTGATGGCACTACGCTACCGACTGTCTTATACCCTAAAATCTTGGGAATGACGTTCGATCAGGATCTAAATGCAGCCGCAATTGTACCGAAAACCAATAGCCGTAATAAAATCCTCAAATCTCTTGCCGGCAACACTTGGGGTAAAGATAAAAAACGCTTTTTCACTTACAAATCAATTGGCCGGCATGATATGCGTCCCCGATATGGTCGCCAAGGTTAAATAAAGGTTACTCACTGCACTGTTACATACTGCCCTCAGAACCGCTACGGGCTGTCTTCTTAAGTCCCCAGAATACCATCTACACTATGAGTCGAGAGTACTCCCCATTAGGGAGAGAAATAAAATGCTAACCAAACAGTTTCTCTTAAATATCCACAAACTGGGCATCCAACCAGACATCTCATTAATGAGACTACACCGCCCAGTGGCCATAAGAGGCCATATCCGTAAACATTATGAGGAAATACGGCAACTGAGAACACAGTCGTATTATGCCAAAAAGCACAAGCAGTTCCTGGGTGATATCCACAAACAGGGGTCGGACCTCTATGCCAGGAGTTGCCCGGCAAATCCGGTACCCGAAGAAAAGTACTCAGAACTAGCAGAGGAGGAACGCGCTATCCGTAGGAAAAAGCGCGTCAATCCAGCTCAACTTCGATCTGGATACTGTAACAGGTTAAACTCTTACCTATCCAGAATCAACCCCGACATGCAAAATGTATGTCCTGCTTACAATGCGTCCCCACATGACACCAACCGTCTATTTAATTGTAATGTGGAACCAACGGGTCTCATTATGGTCCACCCCTGTTGAAACAGCAAGTTTCGTTGGACTCTCGCTAGAGGACATTGATGACAATTTGTGATTGGTCGCACCTATTGGATATGGCGAAGCACTGCTACACAACAACAACTGGCTCGTTCCTTCTCCATTATATGGATATATAATTTATTGATTGCACTGCGACCATTGGTCTATTTTGCCCTCACCTCCTTCACAGCACCTCATCCAAGGATGAACCCCAACAGTTCTCTTGGCTTGAGATTGCGTCATATATCAAGAGGATATGTTCCGCCGTCTCCGCTGATCGATCACAAAATCGCCAAGTGCTATTTCGTTCCGTTGGCTCAGTAGATTGCGTGCAAGCTTTTTGAGTGGTCGGCAAAGTTTAGGAATGAAACTTCAAAATCAAGGAGAACTACAAAGGAGGAGTTACTATCATTTCTTATGCCAACAGCTGCATAATAATGGCAGAAGTCCGCGGCCCCCCAATAGATAAATTAGTTTACAAAATGATTGATTATCTATCTAATTTAATATCTCCCTAGTTCAATATACATCAACTTAATTGTAATATGCATACAAAGGTGTTACTATAAGGCCGCAAGACACCCTTAATACACGTCCTAAAATTTTGGAGAGGTATCAAAATACTTGTTTTGGAACCCTAATCCGAAGATAAAGTCAAAGAGTTTGTGTCTATCGAAATTTATGTTATTTATTTTATTTTTTATGTATTGTTGTTTATTTTATTTGTTCTATGCAATAGATTAATATAACATATCAATGTAAACAAATTATTATGAAAGGCGTCTATAACACATTAAAATTTGCAAATGTATAAGATGAACATACCATTAAATTTCAAGATCATAAAAATTTACCCGTTAATTTCAACTTTTTATAAAAAAGAATTTATTTGAACATTATGATAATAGCAAGACTATAAACTAATATCATTAAAATAAATGTACGATAAATGCCCTTCGTATTCACTGTCTAAAACAATTATTTAGGGGCCCGTTCTATATACAAAAGGAACGTTCGTTTCGCCTCAGAGACGAATCGCACTATTGTAAACGATGGTAAAATATCATTTGACAGTTGTTTTCGCCTTCCTGTTTGACATAAAGTAAGAAAAGTAAATTCCGAAGAATACCATTGCTAGACGCAGTCGTTTGGAGGCGAATCAATCGTTTGAACTATCGTTCGTAATACAGAATGATGCTCTTAATTTCATTTTCTATTTTCCTTGTCATAAACTAACTCATGATGTTTCTCTATTGCAGCTATAGTTTCCCTCATCTCACGATTCCGTTTTTCCAGGGTATCCTTCATACGAGTTTCGATCTTTGTCAGTGAAGCATCATATTCTGTTTTAATTCGATCATATTCTCGCAACATATGTGCTTCTTTATCTTCGGCGTAACGCTTATAATTCGCTGCTGTATGTTTTGCTGAATTGTATTTCTTTTGCCGTGCTGTCAACGTCTTTCGGTGCGATCGCTCCAAAGTTTGTACCTTATCTTTCCATTCCCTCTCTATAGCATCGACATGTTTACTTTGCTCCTCCCATTGCATCATTGCAGCTTTCATCGATTGACGCTCGGCTTCAATTTGCGTTTGCCGTTCTTCTAATTCTTTCTAGTTGAACATGTTACGGTCTGCTGTTATGGTCTACGGTTACGGTCCACTTGGGAGCG
Organism: Eurosta solidaginis; assembly: GCF_040869045.1. Taxonomy (NCBI): domain Eukaryota; kingdom Metazoa; phylum Arthropoda; class Insecta; order Diptera; family Tephritidae; genus Eurosta; species Eurosta solidaginis. The sequence goes on along the minus strand of NC_090324.1, from coordinate 85,885,405 downwards.
TTTTCGTGCAAACAAACCTAATTACTAGTGATGGGACCAAAAAAGTTGCGATGCAATAGTATCGAAACAAGAAAGAAAAGACCGGCGATCACTAGCGAAAAAAGCCATGAGTTTCCGGCCATAGAAACACCAAGAAGGAGTAAAAAAATTTTAGAAAGAAAAAGAAAAAGATAGCCACGAGCTTTCCGGCCGGGAAAAAACGAAAGAATTAGCTTTTTACTTGCGCAGTTAATCGGAAATTTTTATAAAACCAAAAAGGTTTATCGTAAAAATAGTCCTATAAGGCGTTATACTAACGAGAAGATTTGTGATTTGCTTCAGCCTAAATTTTGGCGGCCCTGCGACCATACCAAAAGGATCGTATAACATCTAGGACACAACTTCAACACCAAAGGCGTCAAGCTCAGATACTGCTTCATTAGCACTATTGCTTACCTAAACTGCACGTCCCCAACTATATTCAACTCATCGCAAAACACCCCCGCGTGCTGTGCACATTTTCAAGAGAGATTTGTTGAAAAACCAAAGTAGTGCAACGAGGAACCGCAGGCCGATTCCTTAACCCAACTACCAAAGAATAAACCGGGAAATGCCCAGAAACTAGGAAGAGTCGATAGCGCAAAGTACCGACACAGTCCATTCCGACAAGCCTCGTTTTTACTCGTCTAGTTTGGGTGGTAATAAACCTTACAACGGTTGTGTGGTGATGACATAAGCTCCACGTATAAGATATCCAGTTGAAGTAGGTCGGCGTTTCACAGTCACACCTAGTGAGGAAAGTTCTAGTGATTCCGATTCGGATTCGGACGGCACTAAACTAATTGGTGATGAGAGCCCTTGTTATCCGAAGATAAACCCCTTTCTCTACGTTTGCGAAGAGCACTACCACCTTCGGAAAAGCGTCCGACACCACCTCCGCCTCCAGGACCAGCAGTACGCTGCAGCGTAATACAACGAACGCCAAAATTACCAAGTCATCCAGATCGTAAAGGTCAGCACGAAGTTTTATCGCCACCAGGTTCACTCGATTACCTCGGACCAGAGCGCAACAACCACCAACAGTACCAACACAGCGCGCCCAAGACCGCGCGCCATAACCAACAACGGCGACGGCTTCACCAGCAACAACAACATCACCAGTAACCACGCCGGCAGAGGCCCATGGTACGTACTCTGGCGGCTATGTAAGTACCAGCAAAGTATAAACTTAGATATAATCAGTTAAAAGAAACTCATAAGCAGTACTTAGAGAGTTTTATACAGCCCGGTTAAACCATTTAACAAGGGTCGATTTTTTCGTCAAATTTTATTATTGAATACTTGAAATTGTTAGCTTTACAACAAAGGGCATACATTTTTTTTTTTTTATTTTAATAATATATTTTGTCGCTTTAAAATTTTTGAAGTAAGCTCTATAAACTTTATTCATAATAAGCCGTCTTCATCACGTGAAACGTTTTAGCGATCCATTGTTGGAGCTCAACCATAAATTGTTAGAAAAAAAAATTTGCGACCGCAGCCATTGGTCGATTATGCACGAATTGGCTAAAAGATTTAAACTTTTTTTTCTTATATCATACAAATACAATATATATCGTTCGAACAACCAGAAGAAAATAATATACGTGCATATAATACATAGTACTATCACAATTTCATCTTTATTGCTTTTATAACAAATTTTCTTAGTACATATTACATATTATTCTCATTATACTATGCCATTATACCAAATTGATATTTTTTTACACTCAAAAATAAGTTCTACTACAACAACATAATAATTTTGTAAGAGACCCCCAATTATCGGAATTTGTATCCAAACTTTATAGCCCTAAAATGTGTTTTGTGAATGAAAAAAAGGGTATTAACCAAATTCTTACTTTGTATGTAGTATATTTACTATACATAAGAACATTTAATTACATATTTTTTTCACACAAAGCGTTTATAACGATTATTAAAAAAAAAAGGGGGAGACATACATATATGTATAACTTGAAATATTCCGAGCAAAAGTAAGAGAAAAGAAAAGAACCCCCAACAGAACAAACTTAGCCAGACTTAAGTATTAATATTAGATTTCGTTTTCGATTTCGGCCCAATAAAGTGTGAACTGTTGGATCTTTTTTTTTCTCACACTTTATATACTACACACACTTACATACATTTTCATAGTGTAAATAGCTATTCGTAGTTCAACATTTTTTTTTTCTCGTTCTGAATTTGTCTTGGGACGATACTATAAGCAGCCTTGTTTTGGCTTTGGAGCCTATACTGTAGCCCTGGTTAAGAAACCTGCACTATCGTATTTTTTTTAGTAGCATACATACGTTAATAGAAATGAGTATTGAATAAAATTTTTAAATAAAATGGGAATGCTGGTGTTCTGGCTCATTTAGAAGGCACGTAGGGTTACCAGGTAAGGGGCCACCGAAAATTTTAGGTGCGTCGGTGGCCATGGATTTTGAGGGTGGGTCAAGCACAGGGCGTCGCAACAACACCCGCGGCGCCCCCAAGTTATATTCGGCCCTTCTCTTTCTTTTATTTCTATTTTCAGCTTGTTTTTTGATTTTAGAGTAGTAACCGGTCATGTCCGGTTCGGTAATTTTTTTTGCGGTTATTTTTTTGAATTCAAATTTTGAATGTTTAACGGTCTGTCCGTGACATCCGGTTCGGGATGTTGTTTTAGTTTAAATTTATAAGCGTTTTGAGTCGGTCTCTGCGCTTCTGTCGGATTTTTTTGAATTTGACAGCTGTTAGTTGGATAGGCATGATATGACTTTTTCTGATTATGGCGCAGGAACAGTAAGGTTGGCAAGGATCCGCCCCAGCCGACAATGACTAGCCACTGTGCACCAACACATCATGCAGACCGCCTTCCTTACTGCTTCCAACATAGATGTGATTCCATAACAGATGGCGCCCAACGTGGCGCCTGAGGCGCTGGTCGCGGGGGTCGGTCGGGTCAACCTGTGAAGTTGACCATCCCACCAGTCCGAGTGAGCAGCAACAGGAGCTGCCACCTACGTTGCGGTGGGATGGTTGGACGGATCAGGTTTTCCGGGCTGGTCATCGGGGGCAGTGACCGATGGAACCACGGGACTTCACGTCAAGTTATCCGCATTTTGCATTCACCCGGTGAGGCAGTGCTGAACGCACTTAGTTTTTTTTGTAAGTGGGATTATACGTTGCCGGAATTTGTCCGTAGTCGGCGTTGGTAATATTTTGTCGGCTGAATTGGGTTTTTTTTTTTTGGTTGTACAATTTTTTTTTAGTTTTTTTGTTTTAGCCGAATTAGTGTTGTCTGGAGTGAGTGTGTGTGTGCGTGTGGTAAGGACCCCAGCTCATCCCACGTTGTTGTTGTTGTTGTAGCGATAAGGTTGCTCCCCGAAGGCTTTGGGGAGTGTTATCGATGTGATGGTCCTTTGCCGGATACAAATCCGGTACGCTCCGGTACCATAGCATCATTAAGGTGCTAGCCCGACCATCTCGGGAACGATTTATGTGGCCGCATTAAACCTTCAGGCCATTCCCTCCCTCCCTACCCCCAAGTTCCATGAGGAGCTTGGGGTCGCCAGAGCCTCGTCTGTTAGTGAAACAGGATTCGCCGCGGATAGGTGAGGTTGACAATTGGGTTTGAAGAAGCTATATATTGCGCTGGCAACCTGAAAGGTTGCGCTACACAGCCCCTTGAAACTGGTATTTTAGTCGCCTCTTACGACAGGCATAACTACCGTGGGTATATTCTGATCCCCTAACCCGCTGGGGCGCTCATCCCACGTCCCAGGTGGTAGTTTAGAATACCACCTGGACTGTGACGGGGTGAGCCGGGATTCAGAGTGACACTCCTTCCTGTCCCACCAGACGGGGGAGCGGCTCCGAAACCGCTGCACCCATTGCGGCGGAGGCAGCAGGGGTTTTCAGTGAGAATGGACGGGAGGCCTCAACAGCCCTAACCAGTTCCAGGGGCGAGCCCCTGGAGACTGCCCCTGCGTTGCGGCTGGGTGTGTTGAGACCAACCCGTGTGTGCCTGGAATGACCCTAGTGGCCCCAACCAGTCTCGGAGGGGGGCCTTAAGGCCCCCTCGCATTGCGGTTGGGAGCACTAGGGACAAGTATGAATGGATTTGTGTTTTTTTTGCCTCTACCCTGTGCCTTATTGAGGAATCGAACCATCAGCATTCCCATTGATCATACAAAATATATATATATAACTGAGCACTTTTTTTGCAGCTTTGACTTTTTTTCCTTAGGTACGGCTATCTATTTTAGTAATTATTATTTGCGAGTTTTTTTTTGTATTTCCTCGCGCACCTTTTTTTTATATATATAATTTTTTTTTATCAATCATCTTTCGGTATATAAGGTGAAGTGGGTGGATTTTAACTTTTGTTCCCTCTAATCCCTAACTGCCTTACGTGGCAGAAGTTTTTTTTCTATCTACTACTTGACCAATTTTTTTTTGAATATGTCGCGCGACCAGTCTTTTGGGCAACCGGGCTGGAATACTCCGTTCGGGAGTGCGGGGAACTTTAGAGGAGGGCTTTTCCAAAGGCTAAGCGTCCATTGGTGGTGCACACCCCAGTAGGGGGGCAATACGGAGATCCCGCGGGAATGAGCATGGGCTCGGACCTGAATGACCCTCGCGATAAAATTGACAGACCTGTAAGCACCAGTAATCTTAATGCGCCCATATTAAACGCGCATGATATCTCGGGGCTAATGACCAATGTGTCGACTTATGCACCGGATGGAGCTGGTGCCTTACCATCACACCAAGGAGTTGGAAACTTTAGAGAAGCTGCAGGGGACCGGGCGAATACCCCAGGAATGCAGAACGAAGCTACTCGTGGAGACTCGTGGGTATGAGTGCTACACCGACTGTTCCAGGCTTCGCAGGAGGAAATGCGGAGGGAGATGGGGTCAATCAGAAACAATATGGACCAGCTCAACGCCGCTCTCGAATCTGTGCAGCAATCAATTCATCAGAACCGGAACGCAAATAGGATGGACCATAACCCGCTCCAAACAGTAGTACCACCAATGTACCCTGATCCGAGCAGCATAGTAGTGAAACCGCAGGAGTGGAAAATCGCGTTCGACGGCACTGGAAGCGTAGCAGATTTCCTTTTTAAGCTAGACACCTTGTGTGAGCGCACACAATGCACGGACGATCAAATAATGGCTAGTTTCTACCTGTTTCTTTCCAGCCGGGCCGAAGAATGGTACTGGCTGTTCACGAAACAAAACCCCAATGCGACACATGCCTTTTTGTGCTACTCATTGAAAAGAGAGTTCGGTACTTTGAAAACGGACCACGAGATCATGATGGAGATCTCCATGCGTAAGCAGAAAGCAAGCGAGTGCTATGACGTGTTCCACACAGACATTATTTCCTTGAACGCGCGCTTAAGAGAACCCATGTCGGAGGTTCTACTGATTGACATAATAAAAATAAACGTCAAAAGTAGCCTTAAGCTGATGCTTTTCAATGCAGATGTAAGGACCCTTCATGATCTACGCGATGTAGCACGCAGAGGTGAACAAGTGCTGAAAGAAAGCAAGCTGTTGGGAGCCACTTACCCAGGACGGCATGTAAACGAAGCATGCGTGACAACCCCGGACATGAGGATGGAAGGCGAGAATTGCGAATTGGATCCGCAGGTAGAGGCGCTGGAATATCGACGCAACAGGAGACCGGACTATTCGGGAATCCAATGCTGGAATTGCCAGGCAATGGGCCACTCATACATATACTGTGAGGAACCCATCAGGAATTCTTTTTGTTTTAAATGTGGCCATAGGGGGTATTAACTCCAAAATGCCCTAGGGACCATCGCAGGCAGGGAAACCAGTGCCCGAGCGCGAAGGCGGGGGAAACTCGTTCGGCATAATAGCTCCCACACTAGCCAGTGCTCGAGGCGTCGTCCCGTGCACTGAACCAGAGGGTGGATCTCTCGCAGGTACCGAGTTGCATGGAGGTGGTGAGCTTCCGAGGTGCAGTAGTAACCTGGCAGAAGAACCCTAAAATGTGATAATAGCTTATCCTGACAATTCGGACAATAGTTCTGAATCCGAGAGTCAAACGTCCTCATCCGCGATGGGCGAACCGACCAGAATTCTGCAATGCCAGCATAGGGATGTCGCTTGCCAAACGCAATTTTCACCAAACCTAGAAGAAAGGGAACATAGGTATGAGCAAATAAGAAATACCATTTTTGAACAATACCCGGTATCGGACAATATTTTGAAGTGCAGGAAGAGATACCACAGGAGATTACAGGAGCGTAGACTACTGCAAGCCACACCACGTTAACGCTTACATAGGATGAAGGGCCCCTCGTAAAGGCTAAGATTAAGGATAGTTTTCGCGTAGGGTTGTTGGACTCATGAGCCAACGTCTCCATCTTAGGGAAAAACGGATTAGAATTGCTAAAGGATAACGGCTTCGATTATCAGCCCTTACATGCGTTCGTATATACCGCGGGCGGCAACAAGCAAAAAATTTTAGGCTCAGTATCTCTACCGGTCACCTTCAAAAATATCACAAAGGTTATTCGTTTTTACCTTGTTCCCTCACTGCTCCAAGAAGCGTACTTCGGGGTAGATTTTTGGAGAGCATTTGCGTTAGCTCCCAAAATATTCCCAAGCGTAGAGTGCATAGAGATTAGACCTGAAAAGGAAGAAGAACTTAACCTCCATGAATTGTCACCAGACCGGAAATTAGAATTACAAAAGGTCATCGAGACATTTCCTTCGTACGAGAAGTTAGGCCTAGGCCAAACTAAACTCGTGGAGCATCACATTGACACCGGTGATGCCGTTCCCATAAAAAGCAAACATTTTCCTCTGTCGCCATCGAGACAAGCCGAAGCTTTTAGCAAACTAGACAGGTTACTCGAATTAGGAGTTATAGAAGAATCAAACTCCCCTTGGTGTAGTCCTGTAGTACTGGTCCGGAAGCCAGGTAAAGTTAGGCTGTGCATAGATTCGAGGAAGGTCAACGCGGTGACTAAGAAGGACTCATACCCCCTTCCTCATATCAACGGCTTATTGAGCAGACTAAAGGATACGCATTTTATTAGTGGCATTGATCTGAAGGACGCGTTCTTCCAGATCAAACTGACAGAGTCCTCCAAGGAAAAAACAGCATTCGCAGTTCCGGGGAGGCTTCTGTACCACTTCGAGGTAATGCCATTTGGTCTGTGCAATGGACCGCAGACTATGAGTAGGCTGATGGACAAGGCAATCCCTTCGCGTCTGCGAGAGAACGTCATTGTCTACCTGGACGACCTGATGGTATGCAGCACTAATTTTGGAGACCACCTGAAATTGCTAGCGGAAGTGGCCAAATGTTTGAGAGACGCAGGACTGACAATAAGCGTGAAGAAAAGTAAATTTTGTCAGAAGGAAATACGCTACTTAGGGTACCTGATAGGCAGCGGGTGTTTGAAAGTGGATCCGGGAAAAATAGAAGCAATGCAAAACTTTCCGATCCCTAAATCCCCTCGGCAGGTGCGTAGATTTGTGGGCATGGCGAATTGGTACAGGGCGTTTATTACCAATTTTGCTGACTTAGCAGGTCCCTTGACCGACTGTCTCCGTAAGCCATCAGGCCCGTTCAAGCTTACCCCTGAAGCTATAGAGGCCTTCGAAAAACTTAAAGTAGCCTTGAGTTCCGCTCCTATCTTGGCGCAACCAGACTTTTTCAAGGAATTCGTAATACAATGCGACGCTTCCAAAATAGGCGTTGGCGGAGTGTTGTTCCAGGTCGATGACGAGGGCGCTGAGCATCCAATCGCGTTTGTGTCGAAAAAGCTGAATAATGCTCAACGCAGTTACACGGTAACCGAGCTGGAATGTCTCGCGGCCATAATCAGCGTGAAGCGTTTCCGACCCTATGTTGAGGGATTACCGTTTCGTATTATCACGGACCACTCCAGTCTCAAGTTTTTAATGACACAAAAGGACTTGAGCGGGAGGTTGGCGAGGTGGTCGCTTTTACCGCAATGATACGACTTTAAAATGGAACATCGTAAGGGCACCCTGAATGTAGTACCAGATGCGCTGTCGCGGTTTGATGCCGATGAGTTAACTTTCACTACCACACCCGGGAAATAGATTTAGTCTCTCCCGCATTCAGTAGTAACGAATATTTAGATTTGATTCGGACCGTCACCGAAAATGAGGAATCGCTTCCGGATTTACGAGTGGTGGACGGGGTAATTTTCAAACGAGTTAAATTTCGTAAGGGAGTGGAAGGGGAAGAAGACTCGCTGTGGCGATTATGGTTGCCGAAAGGGTTGACTGAGGAAGCAGTGAGACTAGCACATGACGCTAACCGGAGTTACCATGGCGGATGGCAGAAAATCTTAGAACGCGTTAGGCAGAAATACTTCTGGCCGCAGCAGGCTAAGGACGTCAGGGACTACGTCCAGCGTTGTGATACCTGCAAATCAGAAAAACCCACTAATCAGCAGTCGAGACCGCCTATAGAAAATAACTTTGAATCCGAAAGGCCATTTCAGCGACTATATTGCGATTTCCTAGGGCCGTATCCGAGATCTAAGCGGCGCATCCAATTTCTTTTTATAGTATTAGACCATCTTTCAAAATACGTTTGGCTAAAGCCCATGCAGAGACACCACTGTCAACGTTATAAATTACTACGCTTCCGAAATTTTTCCAGCTGTAGGGGTCCCTGAGTTTATTCACAGTGGCAATGGTAAACAGTTTATCTCGAAGGAAATGAACCAATTTTTTGCAAATTACGGGGTGACGCACGTGAGGACGGGGTTATATTCTCCCCAAGCAAACGCATCCGAGCGCGTTAGTAGAGAAATTGTTTCGAAGATTAGGATTTTCCTGAAAGATAAACCCGACCATACCGATTGGGATAAGCATATACCCGAGATTTTATCAGTTTTGAGAAGTGATTTCCATACGGCGATTCAGTGCTCTCCATACTTTGCATTATATGGCCAAAATATGGTTCAACATGCCTCAACGTACAAAATTTTACAGAAACTTGGCAGCCTTCGGGAAGACTAGGTTACGATAGTAAGCAGAACTGACAAGTTGACTAATATTCGTGAGCAGATCCGTAGAAATTTAGATCAGGCCAAGGATAGGGGAGTAACCACCTATAACAAGCGCTCTAGGCAAGTCAACTATGAGGAAGGTCAGGAAGGTTTTCGGAAAAACTTTGCCTTAAGTAACTTCAAACAGGGCATTAACGCCAAATTCCTGCCAAAATACCTGAAGTGTCGCGTGCTTCGAAAAATAGGCAATGCACTGTATGATCTCGAAGACCTAAACGGGAAATTGATAGGTCGCTTTCACGCTTCGGATATTCGTCCGCAATGAACCAGAAAGAACGTTTCTTTGCCAAATTACAATTTGATTTTTTTTTTGTATCTACCTACCAATCGGACTTTTTTTTGTCTGGGCGTTTTGGCGGTCGGGGACATCTCGCCCAGTATTCTCTCCGAGCATTGACCTCATAGGATGTTCACACGCGGACTCACCGAGGACCGTGAACACCCTGGCAGTCCACGCTTAGGTCGGACTAGCCTTTCGGAGTTTGGACGAGTTCTCCATATCAAAATACCTACACCTTTTTTTTTTGCCTTTCTGTGGGGGCGATAGCCACTAGAAATCATCTTTCGGAGTTTTGACGAGTTCTCCATAACAAATGTCTAATTGCCGCAAAGCACTTTTAAACTAGGAAACATAATTAATTCCCAACCTGACTTAACTTTTTTTGATTCACCTATGTTGCCCGGCTAGCTTCGTAGTAGGACTTTGAGACTCTTATCTCAGGGGTGAGTCGTGCCCCACGTTGCTTGTCGTCGGAGGTCCCTGGCAGTGGCTTCCCACAGATGATCCGGTTCGCTTCGTCGTCAGGTCTTCAAAGCGAAGCAGGTTTGTTACGGTCTGCTGTTATGGTCTACGGTTACGGTCCACTTGGGAGCGTTTTCGTGCGAACACACCTAATGACTAGTGATGGGACCAAAAAGTTGCGATGTAATAGTATCGAACCAAGAAAGAAAAGACCGGCGAACACTAGCGAAAAAAGCCACGAGTTTCCGGCCGTAGAAACACCAAGGAGGAGTAAAAAAAGTTTAGAAAGAAAAGAAAAAGATAGCCACGTGTTTTCCGGCCGGGAAAAAAACGCAAGAATTAGCTTTTTACTTGCGCAGTTAATCGGAAATTTTTATAAAACCCAAAAGGTTTATCGTAAAACTAGTCCTATAAGGCGTTATACCAACGAGAAAATTTGTGATTTGCTTCAGCCTAAATTCTGGCGGCCCTGCGACCATACCAAAAGAATCGTATAACATCTAGGTCACAACTTCAACACCAAAGGCGTCAAGATCAGAGACTGCTTCATTAGCACTATTGCTTACCTCAACTTCACGTCCCCAACTATATTCAACTCATCGCAAAACACCCTCGCGTGCTGTGCACATTTTCAAGAGAGTATTGTTGAAAAACCAAAGGACTGCAACGAGGAACCACAGGCCGATTCCTTAACCCAACTACCAAAGAATAAACCGGGAAATGCCCAGAAACTAGGAAGAGTCGATAGCGCAAAGTACCGACACAGTCCATTCCGATAAGCCTCGTTTTTACTCATCTAGTTTGGGTGGCAATAAACCTTACAACGGTTGTGTGGTGGTGACACAAGCTCCACGTATAAAATATCCAGTTGAAGTAGGTCGGCGTTTCACAGTCACACCTAGTGAGGAAAGTTCTAGTGACTCCGATTCGGATTCGGACGGCACTAAACTAAAGGGCCAGCAGTCCGCTCCAGCGTAATACAACGAACGCCAAAATTACCAAGTCATCTTGATCGTAAAGGTCAGCACGAAGTTTTGTCGCCACCAGGTTCACTCGATTACCTCGGACCAGAGCGCAACAACCACCAACAGTACCAACACAGCGCGCCCAAGACTGCGCGCCATAACCAACAACGGCGACGGCTTCACCAGCAACAACAACATCACCAGTAAACACGCCGGCAGAGGCCCATGGTACGTACTCTGGCGGCTATGTAAGTACCAGCAAAGTATAAACTTAGATATATTTAGTTAAAAGAAACTTCTAAGCAGTACTAAGAGAGTTTTATACAGCCCGGTTAAACCATTTAACAAGGGTCGATTTTTTCGTAAAATTTTATTATTGAATACTTGAAATTGTTAGCTTTACAACAAAGGGCATACATTTTTTTTATATCATTTTAATAATATATTTTGTCGCTTTAAAATGTTTGAAGTTAGCTCTATAAATTTTATTCATAATAAGCCGTATTCATCACGTGAAACATTTTAGCGATCCATTTTTGGAGCTCAATCATAAATTAGAAAAAAAAATTTGCGACCGCAGCCATTGGTCGATTATGCACGAATTGGTTAAAAGATTTAAACTTTTTTTCTTATAACATACAAATACAATATATATATACATAGGAATCAATATTGCTAGCCATATCGTTCGAACAACCAGTCGAAAATAATATACGTGCATATAATACATAGTACTATCACAATTCATCTTTATTGCTTTTATAACAAATTTTCTTAGTACATATTACATATTATTCTCATTATACTATGCCATTATACCAAATTGATATTTTGTTACACTCAAAAATAAGTTCTACTACAACAACATAATAATTTTGTAAGAGAGCCCCAATTATCGGAATTTGTATCCAAACTTTATAGCCCTAAAATATGTTTTATGAATGAAAAAAAAGGGTATTCAACCAAATTCTTAATTTGTATGTAGTATATTTACTATACATAATTACATTTAATTACATTTTTTTTTTTCACACAAAGCGTTTATAACGATTATCAAAAAAAAAAAAGGGGGAGACATAAATATATGTATAACTTGAAATATTCCGAGCAAAAGGAAGAGAAAAGAAAAGAACCCCCAACAGAACAAACTTAGCCAGACTTAAGTATTCATATTAGATTTCGTTTTCGATTTCGGCCCAATAAAGTGTGAACTGTTGGATCATTTTTTTTCTCTCACTTTATATACTACACACACTTACATACATTTTCATAGTGTAAATAGCTATTCGTAGTTTAACATTTTTTTTCTCGTTCTGAATTTGTCTTGGGACGAGGCTATAAGGAGCCTTGTTTTGGCTTTGGAGCCTATACTGTAGCCCTGGTTAAGAAACCTGCACTATCGTATTTTTTTTAGTAGCATACATACGCTAATAGAAATGAGTATTGAATAAAATTTGTAAATAAAATGGGAATGCTGGTGTTCTGGCTCATTTAGAAGGCACGTAGGGTTTCCAGGTAAGGGGCCACCGAAAATTTTAGGTGCGTCGGTGGCCATGGATTTTGAGGGTGGGTCAAGCACCGGGCGTCGCAACAACACCCGCGACGCCCCAAGTTATATTCGGCCCTTCTCTTTCTTTTATTTCTATTTTCAGCTTGTTTTGTGATTTTAGAGTAGTAACCGGTCATGTCCGGTTCGGTAATTTTTTTTGCGGTTATTTTTTTGAATTTAAATTTTGAATGTTTAACGGTCTGTCCGTGACATCCGGTTCGGCCGGATGTTGTTTTAGTTTGAATTTATAAGCGTTTTGAGTCGGTCTCTGCGCTTCTGTCGGGTTTTTTTGAATTTGACAGCTGTTAGTTGGATAGGCATGATATGACATTTTTTTGATTATGGCACAGGAACAGTAAGGTTGGCAAGGACCCGCCCCAGCCAAAAATTACTAGCCACTGTGCACCAACACATCATGCCGACCGGCTTCCTTACTGCTTCCAACATAGATTCGATTCCATAACTAACAGCATGTTGATTTTTTGCTAATAATTCATCACGACATTTATGCAATATGGCAGTTTCAATCATCGTATGCGCTTCAGCATTTTTTAGTTTAGTACTTCTGCGATATTTTCACGTTCAGCTAGAACAGCTTGCTTTAATAGCTCCACTTCGGTTTTTCGCTGTTGTAGGAATTTACGCGCAAGTTCATATCCACGTTTTAAACAAATATTTTTCTCTTCAGTTTGATTAAGTTTTATTTGAAAACGTTTAATTTCGATGGCAAATAACTTGGAAATTTCATGGCGTACACGCCGTTCAATTTGCTTTATCTCAGTTGTGTGCAAGTGCTTATTTTCTTGCCCATTACTGCATCATTGGCAGCCGGTTGCTTTGGTGGAGCTGAACTATGGATCTTTCTGCTTTTGCTGCCTTCTCCTTTTCCCAACGTTCATTTAATTTTTCAACATCGCGTTCATGATATGCATTCTCAGCATCCAATATCTTTGCCAATTCAGAAGATTTCACCTCCGCTAATTGTAGAGTCCGTTGACCATTGGCTATTTTCTCGCCTGTTGAAGATTGGCTGTTTTTTCTTTGCATATATGTAAATGTCAACGATGACAAAAGATCGTCGATAAACGAAACTATCGATTTTGATATAGCGATATATGCATGATGGAATTATAGAAGGTTGCGCATTGCGCATGTAAACATTAGTTCAGCTGTTTTTCCTTTAGCTCTTGGTTTTTTTTTCTTTCTTTCATTCGCTTAAGTAGGCAGCTGTGACGTAGTTGCGCAGAACGAAGCAATTTTGAACTTGTGAATGCGCAATCTGGGTAGGTTATTTGTGCGATATAAGTAAGAACTTCTAAATCTTACGCGCTTCCTTATATTACCCTAAACCATTAAGTTTTGGGTTCCCGTAAAAGTATACTGTTCAAAATTTTAAGAATACGACTGTGTGTAAATTAGTTCGAGTTCAGTAAAAAAAATTTGACGTTCAAAAATTTGTATAGAAATTTCATTTAAAAGGCGATTGTTATTTTTATGCATGAAAACAGTACAGATATGTCGTCAATAAAAGTAAAGGCGGAATTACATGCGCGACATGTAGCGGCAACGGCGCTATACTCTTTGGACTTCCCTACAAGAATACTGACTATCATATAACTATCATCTGATTGTCAGCAATGTCAACCTAACGATCAGCGCCTCATACAAACTTTCTATCACAAACTTAAGGGGACTTGCGCAAATGTGATGTAAACATCTGTGTACGTGTGAGTTTTTGTCTCCTTCTTATACACCAACATGGCCTACTGATTAAGTATATAGCCGTACTGCTCACTCTCATTCATTTTGCTGGATCAGTGCAGAGTGTCATAAATGATAGTTTACTGTAGATATCAGGTTTGACTGTTATACTATCTTAAATGACCATTGTTATATTCCGCCAAAAATTAAACAATGTTTTTTGCTTTTTATTTACTTTATTTCATTACGTTTTTAATTTTGTACGTGATAAAAGCATACGTGTTTCTTATTTGTTTAAAATAAATAGTTTTATAAGAATTCGAGTTCAGAATGTTCAATTTAAATTCAGAAAATAACAAAACATCAGAAGACCGCTTTCCTCATGCGGAAACACATTTAAAAATGAATCACCACTAACCACTATTATTTTTCGCGTATCAATTTTTTGAGTGCGCCCCACACATTCCGACATTTTCAAACTTATTTTTTATATGGTTTTCGTCGGTTGAAAATGGCGGAATTTAAAAAATAACAAAACAAACGTGATAATCATTTGATTGTCATATGACAGTCAGTATTGACAACATGATTAAATCGGATAAACTGTTCTCGCATACATAAAATTCCGTTGAGAATTATATATCTGTCTCACATGCATAATGGTATCTGCTGTATGTTCTTTTGTTCTGTACCAGGTGTCCGAAGCTTTCCCAGTTTTAGTCCCTTTTTCATGATTATACGCTGTCGTTGGGTACATGCAGACATGCGTGAGCGAACAAAGGAACATACATAAATTTGAGTATCAATGTTTACGTTATCGCAGGATCAGCATTGTCAATTACAAGTGTGAGTGTATTAGTAAAACTATCAGCGTTTCTTGTAGGGTTTGTTCATAAGAATGCATGCAAAGAATATTTTGCCGCATAGTGTAATGCAGCTAAATCTGTGCTTGTATTAAAGCAGCAAGACGTTTCATAGTTTAAAATCAACGCAGAAAGGAGATCCATGTAAATTTTTTGCTCGAGTTGCTTTGCTTTATGCCTTTGCTGCTGTATTCAACCTATCGATTTGCTATCTGTTGATACCGCATTGGTGGTTTTACATGTAAAGCTTTATATATTATTTGGAAAACAAAATATTGGGGCTATTCCATAAAAAGTTTTTTTTTCAGTATACATTCCAAATTATCAAGCGTGTACGGAAAAGTGGAAAAATTTTGCTCGTGCCTTATAAAAATAATAAAAAATAAAAATAAAATTAAAAATATAAATTTTGTGGTGTTTTGCGATTTTGGTGAGTTGAAAATTGCATGTAACAATGAGTAGCAAACGTAATATGAGAAGACTTTTCAAGAAGCAAAGGGAAATGTACGCTAGGACTTTTTTTAGACCAGTTTCTAGTAACGATGAAGCAGGGCCATTAAAATCCTCTGTGGAGGAATGCGGTACTAGCATAAGTGGAGTTGGCGATATAGGGAGTTTGCCTACTAAGTATGAATGTGAGGAAAGTGATTGTTCAGATGGAGCTATGAATGTAGATAGTGGAAATTCAGTTGAAGGCAAACTGCAGCGTTCCTTTAAGCAAAAAATCCTGGAATGGTTTACTACTTTTAGACCTTCACGTAGAGCATTTGAGAGCCTTCTTAGTATTTTACAAGAAGAGAATCTAGATGTACCAAGAAGCGCCGAAACACTCTATGCCAAAAGAAGAGAAATCACTGTTACTAAATCCATTCCACCGGGACTCAATTGCCGTGTTGGTTTGAGAAAGCAACTGGAGAAAATTGCATACATATTTAAAGAAATTGACACCGTTTACATAGACATCAACATTGATGGGTTGCCATTATTCAGAAGCTCTCGCATTCAATTGTGGCCAATATTGATGCGGCTAGTTGATTTTAGCACTGTTCGTGTTTTTCCTGTCGGTATATATGTTGGAAATAAAAAACCATGTTTTGGAATTTTTAAATCCTTTTGTTACGGAAATGAGAATATCTTAGAAAATGGCATTGAACTAGGTGGCAAATTGTTAAAATTTCTGATAAGGTCAATTGTGTGTGACGCTCCCGCGAAAGCGTTTGTTTGCGGTACACCTTATCATTCAGTTTCTCATGGTTGCAGCAAGTGTACGCAAATCGGGGTAAAAGTAAACCATCTAATGGTATATTCTTCTGTGCCCGGAAATTTGGTAACTGACAATGACTTTTTAACCAGAAGATAAAAAACACATCATGTCCCGAAATTTAGGAATTCAAAGACTCCAGTAGAAAAAATTGGTGTAAAAATGATAAGCCAAGTAGCAATAGATAGTATGCATTTGGTGGATTTGGGGATAATGCGAAACTTTTTAAAAAGAGTGATTGAAGACGATATAAATTTAAAAGTTGAAAAGCTTAAAAAGAAACATATGTCACAATTTTAGTCTCTCTAGCACCGTGCGTAACGAAGGAATTCGCACGTAAGCCCAGGTCGTTCGTCGAAATTTCAAATTGGAAGGCAACTGAGTTTCGCCAATTTCTTTTATATACAGGAGTCCTTGTTCTGAAGGACAATGTTCATGGTGACCTACAATATCAGTTTTTGCTTCTATTCTGTGCGTGTAGGATGCTCCTTTGTCCCAAATTATATTTAGATAATTTGGAAATTGAAAAAATTATGTTATCTTTATTTGTTGAAAATTTCTCAACTATTTTCGGGAATTCCAGTGTTACTCATAACGTCCATCATTTACTGCATCTAACGGAGAGTATTTAATCAATTCGTCTGTTATCAAGTTTTTCAGCTTACGATTTCGAAAATTATTTACAAACATTAAAAAAGTATGTGAAAAAACCAACTCAAATTCTTCCACAAATAATAAATAGAGTCAGCCAAGAAACGTTGCCAGCAAAGGATACGCATCAGGGCTTTAAAACGTTGAGGGGCAGAGATTTGTGTTTTTTCTCCCAGGATTGCGTCATTTCTTCTAAAAAGCCGGATAGCTTTTGCCTCATTAAACCATTCAAACCAATAGAAATTACAGGGTTTTCAGAAGACAGACGTTTTGTAATAGGGAAAGAGTTTACAAATTTGAGAAGTTTCTTTTTAGAACCAGTTGACTCCATGTCCCTTCGTATTTGCGTGGGCGACTTCTCACTCATAGACGAGGAACATCAATACCCTATTGAAGAAATAGAATAGAAACTAGTAGGTCTCCCTCATATTGATAGCATATTATTGCTGCCATTGTTATATGGCACTTTTTAACTCAATTTAAATTGAACACATTAGGGAAATTAATAATTTATTTTGTTTGGTGGTGCGAAATCATATGCAACAAAATATACATTTCCCTACTTATTATTTAAATTGACATATATCCAGTGAATTTAAACAATAAATATAAACCAACCATGCCGAAAGATATAAAGCGCGTATCCTTCACCAACGTAGAGAACGTACCATCATCCTCTTGTAAGTTCCATCACATATACATCTGTATAAGTTATCATAAACTCGGGTTTTTTTCTTTTCCAGATAAAAAGTCACAAGTTGCAGAGTGTGCATGTTGCAAGGCGTTGGATGCAAAGATAACACATTTGCAAGATAACTTATTTAATGGGTATAGTAGTCACATTTTTAGGCGATTTGTCGCTCCCCGGCTAAAACATGCACTCATCCGTCAGCTCACGATGATGCATACAAAATTTTATGGGTAGGGCCTATAAATTTCAGTCCAAGGGTTAAATTAATGCAATTTCGATAGTACCATCGTTAATATGCGTTCTCTAACTACTCTCCTGTCATATGGAAAAATTATGTAAACAAATCTGTTTACATCCCTTGACTTTAAAAAAAAGGAAAATTATTGTGCTACGCATTTTTACTTTGCAGCATGCGTTAGCTGCTTAGGCACATCTAAATGTTGCCAATATATTACCCTTATACGTTTGTTAACCTGGCGCTTTAACTAGAGGCAAAAGGACTGCCACCATTTGGAATTGGAAGATTCAATTCCCAAAACCGAATGAAAAAATCTATATGTTAACGTTTTACAAGACGGTGCACCACCTAATTTTTATCAAAAATTATCAAAGGTGGTATCAAATGATGCGTCTCGACCTCCGTTTTAAGAATATGAAAGCGGAAATCAAAAATTGTATTTCTATCGAAAGTTATTCACAAAAATCCATAAAATTACCGCGAGAGGGTCCGAAATATGGGGCCCGATCCATAGTTTTTTTTGCATAGAACACCTTTCTGCGTTGGCGGCCTTCGGCTATGTATGGAGCGTGGCATCTAATATATATACCAACAATACCAGGGGAATGATACTTGGCAAGCAGATTCCCAATTTCAATTTTATATCAGTGGAGAAAAGCGGTAAGAATTGGAAAGGAGGGTGTGGTTCTTTCAATATCACATATCCTTAACAGATTAAGTTACGTTACATAAACTTGGCATATCTGATATTCAATATCACATATCCTTAACAGATTAAGTCACGTTACATAAACTTGGCATATCTGATATTGTTAAATTCATAGTTTTAACGAGAAGTGGGGCAAATGGGAATGAGGGTCGTGACATCCCCCATACAATATAAATCCAAATCAAATCAATATACTTATTTTCTGCACAAAAACAGCATACGTTGGAAAGTTCCAAAGCTCTAAGAGATATCAGCAAAAAAATTTAAATTTTTGTGGTTGTTGAAATTGTGATGATTTCAATGCATATTCCATTAGTGCACCATTTACGATTCCGGGTAATAAAAGAATTTTTGTTAAAAGTCTACACCTTTTCCAGTCAAGTTCAGAAAATTACAATAGAAGATCAGAAATTCCAAATTAAACTCAGAAAGTTAAAATTTAAGTTCAGAAAATTTAAATTCAAGTTCTGAAAGTTATAAGTAGGATGGTCTTTCTCAAAATTTATGGCATTTTTTCCTGTTTGCTTGCAATTGACCCAATTTTAGGGCAGGACAATGTTTGCCAGTACGCAAATTTTTTATAAAAAAAATTCATTGGCATAGCTAAAAGCTCTACATGAATGCAAGATCTATTTGGTAATTTGTGTTGTTTTTACTTTCAGAAACCGTCGGAAACCTGAAGGAGACCATTTTGTGTAAGAATGTTAATTATATTTCTATATACATATTACATTTACCTTGATTCAACTTTATTTTCTTTAGCTTTTATGTCTTCTCAAAATGCTGCAGTGATGACTGCACTTGCAGACCAAAAAGTGGTAATGAGCAAGTTAGTTGAAAAAGAAGCTGCAGCGTGCTCATGTGCAGAGGATTTGTATAAGATTGAGAAAAATCCCAAACATTTAGAAACATATTTTTTCAATTAGAAGAAAGTATTTCTCGGCAGTGATTTGGTAAACACTAAGCGTGTATTTGTGCATGAAAAGCTTCTCAGTGAAAATTGATCTGCCTTGCAGATGACGTTCAGAGTCGCCGTAAGCCTTTTAGTTCGCGTCTCGCCAATTTCTAAGAAAAACAAAAAAAAAGTACTATGCAAATTGAAAGAGAAGTTCGGCCTAAACCTCGTCGTAGGTACATCACGCCAAGTATTAATTTTATTTAATTTCAAAAAACTTAAACTAATTGTCAGTACGATAAGCGCTCTTGGCTGAGAATATGGAGTTTGGTTACTTCCGATCTTAGACTTAATTTTACTTTTTAAATAAAAAATTAAAAACGAATAGGTGGAAAATTTTTCAAATATTAATAGATAGTAATTGGTGAATCGGATTAATGACATACGTAAACTAATGACCACACCTACTTATTAAATCCATATTGTATTATCATTTTCACAAATAATTTGACAGATTCATATTTATCGTTGGCGTAAAATCGGTTACGTCATTGCAGAACAAATACGGACCCAGGAAAAACATCTCAAAAATTATTTTCATAGCCTTTTGCTGTTTTTCTTCATTGTACTTTCTTCTGGACAGTAAACATTTGTTTTAAAATTTTCTTAATTACTTATCGGTAGCTCACTTAAAGTTCCTAACCAACAAATACAAGATATGTGAAAAATTCTTCTTAAAAACAATTTTTGGTTATGGACTTTGTGAATGGAGCTAAAGCTATGTTGTGCTTGGCACGATTTTGTATTACATGGTCTATACTAATAATCATTTTCACTTTCACAGATTTCAACACTTAGGAACTTGCTGCAAAATTCGGTTAAGAAAAACCTTGAAAAAGTCCTCAGCAGTGCAGTCATAATGGACTACAATGTTGACGGGACGCATGGGAAGAAGGGCCTTAAAGACCACTCAAAGTTTTATTCAGTTTTCCTGGGTAACATACGTAAGAAGTATTAAATTTACATAATCTTGATATTTTATTATTTCGCAGAATCTATTATAAGCCTGACTTCCAACGATGAACCGGAATAACAACTTAGAAAAGCAATGCAGTTGCACAAGAAGCGGGTTTTTCAAAAAAAAGGCGGCATGGCGAAGGCAGTAAAAACATAGCCAGAAAGTCTGGAGTAAACTGTTGCAATTGAAGTTCAGAAAATTACAAATGAAGTTCAGACTGTTCAAAAACTCCAATTATAATTTTCTGAACTTCAATTTAAAATTCTGAATTTCAACTGCAACTTTCTAAACTAAAACTAAAAAAGGTGTAGCTCTTTAATTACATAAGAATGATGAAACCTTGAAGGTTAATTTTTGAAAAGAATTTAAGTTTAGTTAGAAAATTTTGAATTATAATTTTTTAGTTTTTATATATAAGTAATTTTAATTTACATTAGTTCCTAAGTTGAAGGTTAATTTTTGAAATGCATTTGAGTTTAGTTAGACAATTTTGAATTATAATTTTTTAGTTTTTATATATAAGTAATTTTAATTTACATTAGTTCCTAAGTTGAAGGTTATGTTTTGAAATGAATTTGAGTTTAGTTAGAAAATTTTGAATTATAATTTTTTAGTTTTTGTATAAAAGTAATTTTAATTTACATTAGTTCCTAGGTTTATATATTTTGAAGTGATATACATATATGAAGTGATATCTATACATAAATACTTTTAGAATTTAATTAAATTAATCAAAAATGCATTTTTACTAGTTTAGTAATTTTGAATTATAATTTTAAGTTTTTATATACGTAGTTATATGAATTTTTATTAAAATCTATTCCAAAATATTATGTATTGAAGTGATAAATTTTAAAGTGATATATGTGTATATATACATACTTTTTATATATATGAAATATAATGAATAAAATGAATTTGAGCAAATTTATGAATTTTCATGTAATTTTTCAACCCGACTAGGACTAGTATATTACCTAGTAGGATGGTAATGCAAATATCGACTAGTATGTCAACTGGTATTTCAATGATGCATAGACTGAGTAGTGGAGCGCACGTTACTTGGATTGGAAAGTTGGTAGGAAAGGAGATATTATTAGTCAATCAATTGCGCTCCACCTTTATATTTTTAATTTTCATAAAAATTTTGCAATTTCTATGTCAAAATTTAAAAATCAAAGTTTAGCAAGAATATGTCTTTATATAAGGATACATTTTTCGCTGATTTTTGTCCATTTATATAAAGGAAGTGCTTAAAAATTTTTATACTCAGCTGAGCAGAGCTCACAGAGTATATTAACTTTTTCGCATAACGGTAATCCGTAACGGCATAAACTAATCGAGATAGATATAGACTTCTATATATCAAAATGATCTGGGTGAAAAAAGAAATTCATTTAGCCATGTCCGTCCGTCCGTCCGTCTGTAAACACGATAACTTGAGTAAATGTTGAGGTATCTTGATGAAATTTGGTACGTAGGTTCAGATCGCTATTTAAAATGAACGAAATCGGACTACAACCACGCCCACTTTTTCGATATCGAAAATTTCGAAAAACTGAAAAAGTGCGATAATTCATTACCAAAGACGGATAAAGCGATGAAACTTGGTAGGTGCGTTAACCTTGTGACGCAAAATAGAAAATTAGAAAAATTTTGGACGATGGGCGTGGCACCTGTAAGGTGGGAGATTTATGTGGCAGTCCTATTACTGCTTACATCAGGTCGCCATAGGAAATAGGAATAGATTGCAAATGTTGATACTCCCCAATACCTTTAACAGTACGATTGAACAACATTTGACCGCGTACGTTAACAGCGGTCGAGCGAATTCGGCTATGTTAAGGAATACGTTCGAAGATGAGTTCGAAAAGTGGGAACAGTTTATAGCAGATACCTTAACAGCGGGACTGGCACTGTGGTTGAGAATGTCTCAAATGATACCGAAGAAGTGAGATTAATAGTTTCGAGAAAAATGAGAAAAATAACGGCGAGGAGCATTGGAGTAGGGTTTGATCTAATAAGTTGGTATAGGATATAAAATTATAACAACAATAGTATATAAAATAGTTCGCAAACAATTGTTTTGGAGTCAAATAGCTCGTAAACAATTGTTTTAAGGAAATAGCGGGATTGCGGTTGGAGCCTAGCTTAGGAAACGAAAATTAACGCAAGCTTAGGACAGTTAATGTTGGAAATCGAATGACGAAAGTCATGATTGTCGAGGAGTCGAGCTCGGGCAAGTCTTAATAGTTTTAAAAAAAGTTCTAAGGTTAAATGATCAACGCCGATGCCGGTCGAAAAAAAGAGAAACATTTAAAAATTATAAAAGTTGTGAAAAAAACCCTAAAATGTTTTTGAAAATTTACAAAGGTTCTTGTGTAATTGCTTTGATATGAAGGAAAAAGCATGTCTATAAAGAATACTGTATAACTGAAAAAAAAAAGTTTTTTAAATTTGGAAAAGATTTGAAACAAAAAATAATTTAAATCTGAACATGTTTTGCAACTAAAGAAAGGTTCTTTTGAGAATGGAGAATGAAATATAAAAAAAAATAGATTGTTCGCATTGGAGAAAATGCACAGAAAAATGACGTGAAAGAATTTTGTAGAAGTGAAAAGCCAAAAGAAACTAAATTTGAAAAACTTTTGACAACAACAAAATTAAATTCTGAACAGTTTTACGCAAATCAAGAAAAGTTCGGTGATGAATTTTTATGAGAAAAAAAACATTTTTATTGCATTTTTTTGATGAAATGTAAAGAAAAATAATTGTTGGCATTGGAGAAAATGCACAGAAACCAATAAATTGGGAAAAAAAATGATTTGAAAGAATTTTGAGAAGTGAGAAGAAAAAAAAACTAAATTTGAAAACAAAAAAAAAAAAGAAACGAATATCTGAACATGTTTTGTTGCAAATAAAGACCAGTTCTTTCGTGAACTTGTATGAAGGGAAAAAAAACAATTGTATTGCATTTTTTTATGAATACTAAAGAAAAATGTTTGGGTTAGCTTCAGAAAAAAAAACAAAAGGACACAAAACCCAATAATTTGAAAAATAAGCATGCACCTTCCACAGGACGTGCAAAATCACCAAAGTGAAGTTTGTTTGATAAAGGAGGGTGAAATTCGCAACCAAATAGCGCCCTTAAAGAATCCATATAAATCCCTTCAGGAGTAGTGTATTGCGACACTAACTGAAATGCGGAAGCCGTAAATTTAAGGAAATGAAAAAAGCTGGAAGCAGTAGCAGGAGCCGAAAACGAGTGGACCGGGGAGAAGTAGTTTATTTAGTTTAAATATGCGTAGCTTGTAGAAGTGGTAATAAAAAAAAAATTTTTTTTTTGATAGCCAAAACGAATATTAAATTATAAATTTAATTAATTATAAATTCGAAATTATTAGATGAAAGAGGAAAGATCAACTGTTAGAGTGGGTGAGTGGAAAATATAAAAAAAGGGTAGTAAAATTTGCGCTTGGTAATCGAAAGGTCTGAAAAAAAAAAACTAAACTAATTTCGATGGACGGAAGTGGTGAATGGTGAAAGTGATTTCCTATTTTTTCAGTTTTATTGGCTAATGCCTAGCTGCCATCGTCCCCATCAACTGGCCAGTGGAAGGAGGATAAATGGATAAGTCATTTAATGACCATACATGTGCATATACGATTATTTCTTCATTTACACCTACTGCTTAAAAAGGGACTTAGAACATCAAAAAGAAAAAAAGGTCTATATGGAAGCCTTTACTAAATAATGTAATTTGTGTCTCAAATTAAATTATTTATTAAACTGGATCCTATCCAATCGAATAAGGCCTGTGGCAACATAGCCAGTAAAGGTGTAGCAAGTTTGTATGTTACGATAACATATGCTTTTTATCATTACATATTCGTTTATTTTCTTAATATGTAAAGCCCTTAGCTTTAACTTCAGCTGTTAACAGTGACTTTTGTTTTTGCTTGCTCGTTTTGCACTAAACGTTTCAATTACCATATAGTGAGTAAACGAGAGCTTTGTAATAGAACTCGGAGATTATTAGCCGTAGAGAATAAATCTGAGTAATTGATCTCGCTTACTCTCTCAGCGATAACCTTTTAAATTTTGCATTAGTATGTATGTGTAATTACCACACTGTAGCATAAATTCTGTGAACTTGAAATTAAATAGAGAGAGACTATGCTACTCTTGATATATTGTAGATACGGAAATGTTATAAATGGGAAAAGGAATGTTAGCTGTTAGGTTTACATTAATACTCTAGTATGTATGAATTTTAATAGAGAGCGATTAGTAAAATATTTGGCGATAGTGAGAGTCTCTCGAACCAGTATTGTTCATAGATGGAATGAGAACAGAAATATGTATGTTAAATTCAGAGAGAGGGATTTAAAGCTGTTATAAACTTTAAACAGAGAATTTTGATCAGACACTCATACGTATACATATATTAAGAATTTGACTGATATTGTACATATTTTTTTTATTTGGCTATTTTGCTGTAAGTTTGCTGAGATCATATTGTTTCAAAATTGGTATGATGATACACACTAACATGAAATATTAGGTTACGTATCTATGTAGGTGTATATTGAGTAGTAAGTTGTGGAGAATGAAATCAGGGAACGGAAATAACATCATTTTTGTAATAAAGTTAAGTTGAAAAATTTAATATGGATATGATGGTATAAATCTTTTCTATAGTTGCTAGCTGAGGCAATGGTAGGTATTCGTTTGGGCTAAAAGAGCAAACGTATATGATTTCTTTTAGCAGGTTGGGTGGGTTATGGCGGAATGGCAACAACACCTTCAGCGTTCCACAGAGCGGCCGGAAGAGTTTAACCAGGCTATTGGTATGACATCGGAGGTAAGCAGGTTTCAACTTGGAGTTTGTAGGATTTGGTAAAGATCAGGCAAATTTAATTTTTAGCAGGTGTAACCCTTGTTAGCCACAAATAATTTTTTTCAAATCTCTGTTTGAAATTTTTATGTGAAGCCGAGAAAAAGTCAGTATAGGAGCAAGTTCCCACCCTCATTCGCTGAAGACTAGCTGGTAGTAGCAAACAGAGTACCCGCCCCTTAAACCCTATACGTACTCAGAGAACTAAGTTGTTGATTAGTCGGTGTCCTGGTTCATGGTTGAGTTCCTGAGGATCTATATTGTCGAAGACTCACCTAGGTCCACTTTCACCCTGGTTCATTACACACCGCCCACTTTTAAAAGAAGGTAATTTAAAAGTTTTGCAAGCTGTAATTTGGCAGTCGTTGAAGATATCATGATGAAATTTGGTAGGCACGTTACTCCTATTACTATATATGTGATAAATAAAAATTAGCGAAATCGGATGACGAACACGCCCACTTTTAAAAAAAAAATTTTTTAAGTCAAATTTTAACAAAAAATTTAATATCTTTACAGTATAAAAGTAAATTATGCCAACATTCGACTCCAGTAATTATATGGTGCAACAAAATACAAAGATAAAAAAATTTCAAAATTGGCGTAACTCCGCCCTTTTTCATTCAATTCGTCTAGAATACTTATAATGCCATAAGTCGAACAAAAATTAACCAATCCTTGTGAAATTTTGTAGGGACATAGATTCTATGACGATAACTGTTTTCTGTGGAAATCGGTTGAAGACACGCCCAGTTTTTATACACAGTCGACGGTCTGTCCTTCCGCTCGGCCGTTAACATGATAACTTGCGCAAAAAACGATATATCTTAATTAAACTTAGTTCACGTATTTGTCTGAAGTCACTTTATCTTGGTATAAAATATGGCCGAAATCCGACTATGACCACGCCCACTTTTCCGATATCGAAAATTACGAAAAATGAAAAAATGCCATAATTCTGTACCAAATATGAAAAAAGAGATGAAACATGGTAATTGGATTGGTTTATTGACGCAAAATATAACTTTAAAAAACACTGTGTAAAATGGGTGTGACACCTACCATATTAAGTAGAAGAAAATGAAAAAGTTCTGCAGGGCGACATAAAAAGCCCTTGGAATCTTGGCAGGAATACTGTTCGTGGTATTACATATATAAATAAATTAGCGGTACCCGACAGATGATGTTCTGGGTCACCCTGGTCCACATTTTGGTCCATATCTCGAAAACGTCTCCACATATATAACTAAGGCTACTCCCTCTTAAAACCCTCATTAATAATTTTAATTTGATACCCATATCGTACAAACACATTCTAGAGTCACCCCTGGCCCACCTATAGAACTAAGGCACACTACGGTTTAAATAATCATTAACACCTTTCATTTGATACACATGTCATACAAACACATTTCAGAGTTACCCTAGGCTCATTTTGCTAAATGGTGATTTTCCCTTATTTTGTCTCCAAAGCTCTCAGCTGAGTATGTAATGTTCGGTTACACCCGAACTTAGCCTTCCTTACTTGTCTTATTTAATTTTTTTACATTTTCTCGGTGTCTTAACCTATCTGTTAAGTTTTACGCTTGTAGCTCAATGAGAACTTACATAAAAATCAATCCAAAAATTCCTTCCGTTCCGTTTGATTTTTCTAAATATCTCAGTCCGTCCGCCGCATAGCGAAACTTTTTGTATTGTGCCATCGGCTGTCATCGACCTCTGAATTAAGCTCTAAACTTTCAGCCTCTAACTCATCGAGAATTTACTTAAACCCCGGTTTCAAATTTCCAAATTATTATCAAATTGTTTCGATCCGTGCGCCACCTAACGGAATTTTTTCTCCTTTTGTTCCTTTGTCACGGTGTCTTAACCTGTCTCTGAGGCTTCATGTTTGTAGCTCAATGAGAAGTTACTTTAAAATTAATCTCCAAACATCAAATTTCCAAATTCTTATTTAATATTTCGATCCGTGCGCCAATAACGGAATTTTTTTCTCCTTTTCTTATATTTTCTCGGCGTCTTATCCTATCTATGAAGTTTTACAGTTGTAGCTCAATGAGAACTTACATAAAAATCAACCCAAAATTCCCTCCGTTTCGTACGATTCTTCTAAACATCTCATCCCGTACGCCCCGTAGCGAATCTTTTTGTATCGTGTCATCGGCTGTCATCGTTTTCTGAATTAAGTTTGAAATTTCAAGTCTATAGCTCATAGAGAAGTTACTTAAAAGCTGTTTTGAAAATTTTCAAATTCTTATCAATTATTTCGATCCGTGCGCCACCTACCGAATTTGTTTTTCCTTTTTTTGCATTGTCACGGTGTTCTAACCTATGTGTAAAGTTTCAGGTTTGTAGCTCAGTGAGAAGTTACTTAAAAATCGATTGCAAGATTTGTATGAAAAGCGGACAAACATTCAACCGACCTAATATAAAAGAAGTAAGAAGTAATAACGGATTTTTTTCCTTTTGTTGCATTGTCACGGTGTTCTAATCTATGTGTAAAGTTTCACGTTTGTAGCTCAATGATAAATTACTTAAAAATCGATTGCAAGATTTGTATGAAAAGCGGACAAACATTCAACCGACCTAATATAAAGCAAGTAAAAACAAGTATAGCACTGATGAAATAACGAGATTACAAATGCAATGGAAAAATATCTATCTCCAAAATTGGAAAAATGTGATTTCAACATTAAGTTTTTGGTTTGATGGTAAACAGTATAATTCCAAAAGCTTGACGATTTTGTGCTGCCACTAAGTAATGCTGAAGTTGCAAGAACGTCTTCAAACATGAGTTTGATTACAAGCAACCACAGAAACAAAATAAGTTTTGTTATGTTGAATTCGCTTCTGACAATAACAAGTGGTCTTAAACAGAGCTGGGTAAATTCAATTCCATTACATTACCCATTATATTACCCATTACATTCCTCAGCAATTTTAAAAAGTAATCAATTCCCTTTCTCCACAGCAAAATAATTGATTAAGTGTCAATTCCTCAAAAAAAAAAAAAATACCAAAAGTAATTTCGTTTTGTGAGGCTCGATTACAAACAATTTTTTGTTTGTATTATTCAAATTTCCGAGCTCAAGGCCACGCATAGGTAAAAAACCAAATATTTTATGTGTTTCAGTAAATATACTTGTTTATAGTTGATCGATATTTCGACCTCAATATTAGGTAATCTTCAGGACTAAAAAGATATTAAAAACAATAAAAACATCAAAATGTGCATTTTCCAATCACTATAACACAACTTACACTCTTGGCTGTGCCTGTTCAACTAATTTTAAAAGATTACATAGGAAACGAATATAAACAGCATAATGTAAATAAATTAAATACCGTAAGTATAAACAAATTTGGCAAAAACAACCATGTACAAATTTCTCCAACTGTAAGTCGCGCTCAGCATTCATATATATGTACATACGTATATCAGCTACAACTAAACTGTTGCTGCCTAACATTCTAATACAAATATTGGTGGGACATTAAACTGACAAATTACTCTCAAACAGCTTTGTTGTTTCTGATTATTATCTGCCTATTGGCCGAAGCACAATTTGCCGTGTCCGTTTTAAAATATATCCGTTTGTTGCCCCCTATATTGATAATATGAAGCATTTCAAATATATATCTCTTATTATATTGCTTCTCTTGTTGCAAAATTCTCACATTGTCTAAATCTGGACAATATCCCGTAGCGCTACAATGATGTGCTAAGGCTGTTTTGTTGTCGTTCAAATTATTATACCTTTCATGAAAATGAAATGGTATATTAACTTTGGAACGAATCTCAAAATTGTAAGTCCTTAAAAGAAAATAGATAGACCCACCATTAAGTATACAGAAATATCCACGATGAAGAGCTGAGTTGATTTAGCAATGTCCGTCTGTCCGTCTGTCTGTTTGTATGCAAACTAGTGACTGATAAAATTTAGTGAGCGGGTGTATTTGGGTGTACGATTAGACATTTGTCGGAACCGGCCGGACCGGACCATTATAGCATATATCCTCCATACAACCGATTTTTCAGAAAAAGAGGATTTTTGTCATATCTTCCTCAATTTATCAGATTGAAGCTTCAAACTTCACCATATACTTTCGCATATTGCACATATTGTTGTCTGAATAAAGTGATAAGACCGGTCGTATGTATAGTATATATCCCCACAACCGATTGTTCAGATAAGAAACTTTTCGTAATTACTGCCCTATTTTAAGAGCTAGAGGCTTCACATTTCAACGAATGCTTGCGTATATAGCATATATTGTTGTCTGAAAAAATCATAAAGATCGGTGGTATATATATTATGCTAGCAGACCCGGCACACGTTGTTCTGCCCTAAATTTGGTCTATCTGCATACATTTTAATAAGCTTTTTCGGTCTAACTCTGCCTTCGCCCCTCTACAGTTTTTCCTAATCTTTGTATATTCACTCCTCCCTCCGTATTTTTCGCTTCATCTATCTCCATCTTCGCCTCATTCTATCTCTTTCTCAGTCTCCTTCTCTCTTTTCTCTTCTCTCAAGTTTTTCTAATTCTTCTTCATATCTTATTGCCAGTCCCAGAGGGTGGTATGTATTTTGTTCCAGTCCCAATCCGAGTCTCAGTCCCAGTCACACTCTGAGTCTCATTCTCAGTCTCAGTCTGAGCCTCAGTCCCAGTCCTAGTCCTAGTCACAGTCCCAGTCCGTCTCTGGTCTACTTCCCGGAAAAAAGCATCGTAAATACTAACATAGGCAAATTTATATACCAAATTTCAGGCAAATCGAATAGGATATATGTAAATAGGTATGTGGGTATTATTAATTCATGTCTTTATTTCGGCTTCGCATGCATATTTATCAGTTTTGCCAGCTTGATGCGACTAAATCGAATATCACAATGAAAATTACTTTAAAGCTCTCAGCAACAACTTTCATTTGATATCCAAAATACACACACTTTCTAGGGGTATTCGGGTCCATGTTTTGGCCTATATCTCGAAACCCTAGTCGCACAGCGGTGTAAAACTTACTCTGTACTAAAGCACACATCAACAGCTTCAATTTGATACCCATAATGTAACAAACACATTCTAGGTGTTTCCGGGTCCACGTTTTGGCCTATATATCGAGTCACTAGTCACCCAGCGGCATAAAACTTACTCTGTACTAAAGCACACATCAACAGCTTCAATTTGATATCCATACTTTAAAAACACATCCTATTGTTACCCTGATCCACGTTTTGGCCTATATCTCGAGACCCTAGTCACCAATTGGTATGAAAACTACCCTGTACTAACGCACTCATCAACAGCTTCAATTTGATACCCATAATGTAAAAACACTATCTAGGCGTTCCCGGGCCCACGTTTTGGCCTATATCTCGAGACCCTAGTCGCGCAGAGGTATGAAAATTACCGTCTACTAAAGTACTCATCAACAGCTTTCATTTGTTATCCATATTCTATAAACATATTCTAGGGGTACCCGGGTCCACGTTATGGCCTATATGTCGAGACCCTAGTCACACAGGGATATGAAAGTACCCTCTACTAAAGCACTCATCAACAGCTTTCATATGATATCCATATTGTATAAACACATTCTAGGGGTGCCCGGGTCCACGTTTTGGCCTATATCTCGAGACCCTAGACACCAATAGGTATTAAAACTACCCTGTGCTAAAGCACTCATCAACAGCTTTCATTTGATATCCATATTGTATAAACACATTCTAGGGGTGCCCGGGTCCACGTTTTGGTCTATATGTCGAGACCATAGTCACCAATAGGTATGAAAAATACCCTGTACTAAAGCACTCATCAACAACTTTCTTTTGATATCCATACTGTAGAAACACATTCTAGGGGTGCCCGGGTCCACGTTTTGGCCTATATAACGAGACCCTAGTCACGTAGGAGTACGAAAAATACCCAGTATCAAAGTACTCATAAACAGCTTCCATTTGATACCCATATTGTACAAACACTTCCTGGAGTTACCCGGGTCTATGTTTTGGCCTATATCTCGAGACCCTAGTCACCCGGTATCAAAGTACTCATTATGCAAACCTTCCCCGTGGAAAAATACATATATATACCAATTTTCGTAATAATCGGTCCAGTAGTTTTTGAGTTAATCGATGACATACATACAAACATTCATTTTTATACTGAGTTGAGCAGGGCTCACAGAGTATACTAACTTTGATTGGATAACGGTTGGTTGTACAGGTATAAAGGAATCGAGATAGATATAGACTTCCATATATCAAAATCATCAGTATCGAAAAAAAATTTGATTGAGCCATGTCCGTCCGTCCGTCCGTCCGTCCGTCTGTCCGTTAACACGATAACTTGAGTAAATTTGTATGTAGATTCCTGGGCACTCATATCAGATCGCTATTTAAAATGAACGATATCGGACTATAACCACGCCCACTTTTTCGATATCGAAAATTTCGAAAAACAGAAAAAATGCGATAATTCATTGCCAAAGGCGGTTAAAGCGATGAAACTTGGTAGATGGGTTGACGTTATGACGCAGAATAGAAAATTAGTAAGATTTTGGACAATGGGCGTGGCACCGCCCACTTTTACAAGAAGGTAATTTAAAAGTTTTGCAAGCTGTAATTTGGCAGTTGTTGAAGATATCATGATGAAATTTGGAAGAAACGCTACTACTATTACTATATATGTGCTAAATAAAAATTAGCAAAATTGGATGAAGAACACGCCCACTTTTTAAAAAAAAATTTTTTATATTCAAATTTTAACAAAAAATTTAATATCTTTACTGTATATAAGTAAATTAAGTCAAAATTCAACTCCTGTAATGATATGATGCAACAAAATACAAAAATAAAAGAAAATTTCAAAATGGGCGTGGCTCCGCCCATTTTCATTTAGTTTGTCTAGAATACTTTTAATGCCATAAGTCGAACAAAAATTTACCAATCCTTCTCAAATTTGGTAGGGGCATAGATTTTATGACGGTAACTGTTCTCTGTGAAAATGGGCGAAATCGGTGGAAGCCACGCCCAGTTTTTATACACAGTCCACCGTCTGTCCTTCCGCTCGGCCGTTAACACAATAACTTGAGCAAAAACCGATATATCTCTACTAAACTCAGCCCACCTACTTATCTGAACTCACTTTATCTTGGTATAAAAAATGACCAAAATCCGACCATAACCACGCCCACTTTATCGATATCGAAAATTACGAAAAATGAAAAAAAATGCCATAATTCTATACTAAATACGAAAAAAGGGATGAAACATGGTAACTGGACTGGTTTATTGACGCAAAATATAACTTTGGAAAAAACTTTGTAAAATGTGTGTGACACCTACCATATTAAGTAGAAGAAAATGAAAAAGTTCTACAAGGCGAAATCAACAGCCCTTGGAATCTTGGCAGGAATACTGTTAGTGGTATTGCATATATAAATAAATTAGCAGTACCCGACAGATGATTTTCTGGATCACCTGGTCCACATTTTGGTCGATATCGCGAGAACGCCTTCACATATACATCTAAGGGCCACTCGCTTTTAAAACCCTCATTAATACCTTTAATTTGATATCCATATCGTACAAACACATTCTAGAGTCACCCCTGGCCCACCCTAATGGCGATATCTCGAAAAGGCGTCCACCTATAGACCTAATGCCCACTCCCTCTTAAAATGCTCAGTAACACCTTTCGTTTGATACCCATATCGTACAAACATTCTAGAGTCACCCCTGGCCCACCCTAATGGCGATATCTCGAAAAGGCGTCCACCTATAGACCTAATGTCCACTCCCTCTTAAAAATGCTCAGTAACACCTTTCGTTTGATACCCATATCGTACAAACATTCTAGAGTCACCCCTGGCCCACCCTAATGGCGATATCTCGAAAAGGCGTCCACCTATAGACCTAATGCGCACTCCCTCTTAAAATGCTCAGTAACACCTTTCGTTTGATACCCATATCGTACAAACATTCTAGAGTCACCCCTGGCCCACCCTAATGGCGATATCTCGAAAAGGCGTTCACCTATAGACCTAATGCCCACTCCCTCTTAAAATGCTCAGTAACACCTTTCGTTTGATACCCATATCGTACAAACATTCTAGAGTCACCCTTGGTCCACCTTTATGGCAATATCTCGAAAAGGCGTCCACCTATAGAACTAAGGATTGCTCCCTTTTAAAATACTCATTACCACCTTTCATTTGATACCCATATCGTACAAACACATTCTAGAGTCACCCTGCCCACCCTAATGGCGATATCTCGAAAAGGCGTCCACCTATAGACCTAATGCCCACTCCCTCTTAAAACGCTCAGTAACACCTTTCGTTTGATACCCATATCGTACAAACATTCTAGAGTCACCCTTGGTCCACCTTTATGGCGATATCTCGAAAAGGCGTCCACCTATAGAACTAAGGATTACTCCCTTTTAAAATACTCATTACCACCTTTCATT
This sequence comes from Eurosta solidaginis, assembly GCF_040869045.1. NCBI lineage: Eukaryota > Metazoa > Arthropoda > Insecta > Diptera > Tephritidae > Eurosta > Eurosta solidaginis. The sequence goes on along the minus strand of NC_090324.1, from coordinate 85,851,650 downwards.
TGATACCCATATCGTACAAACACATTCTAGAGTCACCCATGGCCCACCCTAATGATGACATTTCGAAAAGGCGTCCACCTATAGACCTAATGCCCACTCCCTCTTAAAATGCTCAGTAACACCTTTCGTTTGATACCCATATCGTACAAACATTCTAGAGTCACCCTTGGTCCACCTTTATGGCGATATCTCGAAAAGGCGTCCACCTATAGACCTAATGCCCACTCCCTCTTAAAATGCTCAGTAACACCTCTCGTTTGATACCCATATCGTACAAACATTCTAGAGTCACCCTTGGTCCACCTTTATGGCGATATCTCGAAAAGGCGTCCACCTATAGAACTAAGGATTACTCCCTTTTAAAATACTCATTACCACCTTTCATTTGATACCCATATCGTACAAACACATTCTAGAGTCACCCATGGCCCACCCTAATGATGACATTTCGAAAAGGCGTCCACCTATAGACCTAATGCCCACTCCCTCTTAAAATGCTCAGTAACACCTTTCGTTTGATACCCATATCGTACAAACATTCTAGAGTCACCCTTGGTCCACCTTTATGGCAATATCTCGAAAAGGCGTCCACCTATAGAACTAAGGATTACTCCCTTTTAAAATACTCATTACCACCTTTCATTTGATACCCATATCGTACAAACACATTCTAGAGTCACCCTGGCTCACCCTAATGGCGATATCTCGAAAAGGCGTCCACCTATAGACCTAATGCCCACTCCCTCTTAAAATGCTCAGTAACACCTTTCGTTTGATACCCATATCGTACAAAGATTCTAGAGTTACCCCTGGCCCACACTAATGGCGATATCTCGAAAAGGCGTCCACCTATAGACCTAATGCCCACTCCCTCTTAAAAAGCTCAGTAACACCTTTCGTTTGATACCCATATCGTACAAACACATTCTAGAGTCACCCCTGACCCACCCTAATGACGATATCTCGAAAAGGCGTCCACCTATAGACCTCATGCCCACTCCCTCTTAAAATGCTCAGTAACACCTTTCGTTTGATACCCATATCGTGCAAACATTCTAGAGTCACCCTTGGTCCACCTTTATGGCGATATCTCGAAAAGGCGTCCACCTATAGAACTAAGGATTACTCCCTTTTAAAATACTCATTACCATCTTTCATTTGATACCCATATCATACAAACACATTCTAGAGTCACCCCTGGCCCACCCTAATGATGACATTTCGAAAAGGCGTCCACCTATAGACCTAATGTCCACTCCCTTTTAAAATGCTCAGTAACGCCTTTCATTTGATTCCCATATCGTACAAACACATTCTAGAGACACCCCTGGTCCACCTTTATGGCGATATCTCGAAACGGCGTCCACCTATGGAACTAAGGATCACTCCTTTTCAAAATACTCATTAACAGCTTTAATTTGATACCCATATCGGACAAACATATTCTAGAGTCACCCCTGGTCCACCTTTATGGCGATTTCTGGAAAAGGCGTTAACCTATAGAACTAAGGCCCATTCCCTTTTAAAATATTCATTACCACCTTTCATTTGATACCCATATCGTACAAACACATACTAGAGTCACCCCTGGTCCACCTTAATGGCGATATCTCGAAAAGGCGTCCACCGATAGACCTAAGGCCCACTCCCTCTTAAAATGCTCAGTAACACCTTTCATTTGATACCCATATCGTACAAACAAATTCTAGAGTCAGCCCTGGTCCACCTTTATGGCGATATCCCTAAATGGCGTCCATCCATAGAACTATGGCCTACTCTCTCTTAAAATACTCTTTAATACCTTGCATTTGATACACATGTCATACAACCACATTCCAGGGTTACCCTAGGTTAATTTTCCTACATGGTGATTTTCCTTATTTTGTCTCCATAGCTCTCAACTGAGTATGTAATGTTCGGTTACACCCGAACTTAGCCTTCCTTACTTGTTATATATATAGATATATATATATTTTCGCAATTTCAGCCCCATTTTAACAGCTAGAAGTTTAAAATTTCACCAAATGCTTACGTATATAGCATATATTGTTGTCTGAAAAAATCATAGATATCGGTGGTATATATAGGATATATCTCATACAACAGATTGTTCAGATAAGAAACTTTTCGCAATTTCTACCCCATTTTAACAGCTATAAGCTTCAAATTTCACCAATTGCTTACGTATACAGTATATTGTTGAAAACCTACTGTAGTTGAGAACTACACATATGATATTTAAGTTTTCTCTTTCAACAACAATACCTTTGAGTTTCATGTATTTGAAAAATTTTCTGAAGTATTGCATGTAGTTTTTTTATATCTTGAATAAATCAGCGAATTGTTAAGACGTATAAACGTTTAATTCAAGTCTTTTATTTTACATCGGGCTTCCTGCAGAAATAAAGTTTCAATAGGTTATGGGCCCGGAGTCCGTGTCGGTGTAATATTGAAATAAAATATTCGTATATATTCGCGTTTGTCGCATAGTTTCAAGAGTCCGTGTCGGTGTAAAATTTAAATAAAATATTAGTATACATTCGCGTTTGTCGCATAGTCTCGTTGATTTAAAAATGGTTTCGCTATACCAGATTGAAAAATTAGACGATACAAATTTCGACACATGGTGCATTAAGATGCAGTGTGTCCTTGTACATGCGGAGATTTGGACCTTGGTAAACGGCGATTTTGCTAAGCCAGAAGATGCCGAATTATTGGTTAAATGGAAAGCCGAAAATGAAAAAGCCTTGGCTACGATGATGCTGTTGGTAAAGCCATCACAATTAGGTTATCTTAAAAGCTGTACCAATGCCTCCGAAGCATGGCAAAATTTAAAATGTGTATATAAGCCAAGTGGACCAATAAGAAAGCTGACGTTATATAAAAAACTTTCGAATCTCAGTATGTCTGAAGGTACATCAATGGTACAGCATATTCAAGAGTTTATTAATGTATCTGAAAAATTAGCAGAAGTAGGCATAGAGTTGAACGAGCAACTTTTAGTTATTATATTGCTATCTAGTTTGCCTGGAAAGTTTGAAAATTTTGTTATAGCAATAGAAACTCGTGATTCTTTTCCAACGTTTGAAGTTTTGAAGGTATAGCTGTTAGAGGAGTTTGACCGGCAGAATCAAAAGGAGAAGGGCAATGGAGTTGTAGCCAATCAACAAGTTTTTCTTGCAAATTCCAAAGGAGAAAGCAAATCGGGAAAGAAACAATTTAACGGCAAGTGCTTCAACTGTGGCAAGCGTGGACATATGGCGTCGAATTGTAAAGCGCCGAAAAGGATCAGAAACGAGCAGAAAGAGCAGTGTTCATTTGCAACATTAGCAGCAGCAGATGTCACAGGTTTCAGCAGAACATCACGGTGTCTCGATAGTGGTGCCTCCACTCTTATAAGTAGTGAGCGAAATATGTTCGTTTCTCTCAGAGAAAGTAAAGAGAGAGTGATGTTGGCGACGGAAACTTATGTGGAAGCTGAGGGAATAGGCAGCGTTGAAATAAATGGATATTGTAAAATTATTTTAAAAGATGTATTGTTTGTACCAACAATGATTGGAAATTTTATATCTGTTGGAAAAGCTTTAGTAATGGTGTAAGTGTAACATTTACAAATGATTGTGCTATCCTAAAGAGACAATGCGGCTACATTTTGTTAAAAGCTGCAAAGAAAAACAATTTATACATTTTTGACGTAAATACTCGAATTAAAGCACATTCGTGTTTTAGTGCAGCCGAAGAGAATGCAATGATTTGGCATATGCGTTATGGGCATTTGAATTTTCAAAGTCTAGGAGAGTTGTCCAATCGGAAAATTGTCAATGGGTTGGATTTAAAAAGTATGCCAAAAAATATAAATTGTGACGTTTGCATGAAAGCTAAAATATGTGCGCGGTCATTTCCAAAGAACAGCGGGCATTGTTCGCTAAATTTGTTAGATTTAATTTATTCTGACGTGTGTGGCCCTATTCCAACTGTGTCTCTTGGTGGCGCACGTTATTTTTCCACTTTCATAAATGATAAGTCCAAGCGCATATTTGTTTATTTTTTGAAATCAAAAAATTAAGTATTTGAAAAATTCAAGACATTTAAAAGCCTCGGAGAATGTCAAGCAGAGAGAAGAATAAAAGTTCTCAGGAGTGACAATGGGACAGAGTACATAAATCGTCAGTTTGACGATTTTTTGAGTGCATGCGGCATACAGAGGCAGCTAGCCGTTCCATACACTCCTCAGCAAAACGGAGTTGCAGAAAGAGCGAACAGGACGATTGTTGAAATGGCTCGAAGTATGCTTATACAAGCTGGCTTATGCGAATCTCTTTGGGCAGAAGCAGTTGCAACAGCTGTATACATACGGAACAGATCAGTTACAAAGCAGTTAGGTGATAAAACTCCATACGAGATGTTGACAGGATTCAAGCCTAATGTTAGATATTTCCGAATTTTTGGTGCAAAATCCTTTGGACTCGATAAGAGTCAGCACAAAAATTTTATTGAAAGAGGCAAAGAGTATACGTTTGTGGGATATTCTCTGACAGCAAAAGCATATCGGCTTAAAAATATTGAACAGAGGCGAGTAGTAGAAAAACGCGATGTAATTTTCGATGAAGGTGTATTGGACAATGCAGGAAACGTACAACTGAAAGAGATAGATAGAGATCACGTATTAGTTGAAGTAAATAGAGCAAAGAACAATGGGCAAAATGAGGAGGCAACCTTGAGTTCTGAAGAGAAAATAGTGGCACAAGAGGCTTATTTTGAGGAGGACCAATACGAAAAAGCGTCAGACAAATCAGATAGTCAAGTAAGTGCGGAAGAAAATGAATACCAAGATGAATTGGATACTTGTAGCGTCAGCGAGACGACTACTGATGCGAAACGCGGAAGGGGAAGACCAAAAGTGCTCCGCACAGGTAATCCTGGTCGGCCACGTAAAGAGTACCACTTTGTGAATTTGGCTAAAAGAGATACTATCACAATCCCACGCACGGTTTCAGAAGCATTATCAAGTGATGAAAGTCAAGAATGGCAACAAGCGATGGAAAAAGAGTATGTCTCTCTTATAAATAAAGGAACGTGGGTTTTAGTTGATTTGCTAGAAGGCAAACGAAATATTGGATGCAAATGGGTTTTCAATGTGAAACGTGACCAACGTGGCAATATTGAGCTTTACAAAGCAAGACTGGTTGCTAAAGGGTGCAGTCAGCAGTATGGTATAGACTACGTCGAAAAATTTTCGCCTTTTGGACGTTATGCAACCATACGTATGTTATTTGCATTAGCCGCGGAGCTAGAGCTTCATATGCATCAGCTAGATGTCTCAACCGCGTATCTCAATAGAAACTTAGAGGATGAGGTTTTCATGGCGCAGCCTGAGAGGTTCGTAAGTTCGAGTCACCATAATCGAGTTTTAAAGCTAAACAAAGCTTTTTATGGACTAAAGCAGTCAGGCCGGGAATGCAATCATAAGTTGGATCCTATTTTGAAAAGTTTTGGTTTTGAAAGCTGTAAAACGGAACCGTGTTTGTACAAAAATAATGAAGGCAATAAATACAATTCGATAGCAGTTTACGTCGATGATGTAATTGTTGCATGTTCGAGTGAGACAGATCTAGTGATGATAAAGAGAAAAATAGCAGAGAGTTTTGATATAGTTGACAAAGGCAGAGTTCATCACTTTCTTGGTATGGAAATTGAGCGTGTTGGCACCGTTGGTGCTATCTTTGTTAGGCATACAAATTATGTGCAAGACTTATTAAAACATTTTCGATGAATTTTATTAGCCTTATACGTAAATATTTTTGAAGTCTTTAATCAGCTCAAGGCCTATTGAAAAAATAAATCACAATGTTTTTCTATTGTATTTTTCATATATTCGTCGATATTTCGGTTTTATTCTAAAACCATCATCAGGACTAGGAAACACAAAACAAAAAAAAACAGGTACAATTGGTTATCGAAATATTTCTTGCATATAGGTATATAAATTTAACACTAAACACAACTTACACATATGACTATGTTTGATCGACTGATCATATGTTCGAAAACAAAATAATAAGAGAGCTTAAACAAGTAAAAGTAAACAATTTAAAATACCGCAATTGTAAACAAAAATATGTACTAACAACAATGCAAGGAACATCTGACAATAAGAACAGAAATATTTGTATACATATGTACGTATGTATGTATATTCATTGCTTATTGGCGGGAACATGAGCGCTGTTGTTGTTTGAGAACCAAATTCCTATAAACATGAGTACATAAATCTGTATCATTTTTATGGTAATTTTGCGCTTTGTCCAGTATAGCGATATTTTAAAAATCTGGACAGTTCCCTGTACCCTTACAATGTACAGTGTTTCGTGTAGAACAAGCTAGCTGGACAAAATTATTTTATGAGATTTTCCGTTTCATATGCAGTCATTTATTACAACTACGTCATTTTTTTCAGCCATATGTTCTTTTTTTATTTTTTCCAAAATTTTACTTCATATGCATACATTTGCTTATTTCATATACAGTAACTCATGTGAATAAGTGACATAGATCCAAAAAAATTTAAAGGACTTAAGAATATTACTTTATTGTACTTAAATTGAATGGACTACAAATCTCAATACTCTAAAAAATTCTAACGGTTCCGAAAAAAAAATTAAAATTTTTTTATGAAAACTCGTCGAATTTTTCAAACATTTTTTAAATATAATTTAGTTTTTGTTATAGATCGTGACAGATTTTCTTATGGGAAATTAGTTAAAATAAATTTGCGAAAGCGAAAATTGTAAGAATTGTCCAAAAAGGGGTGTCTACTTATTTATGTGAGTGACTGTATATGTGTACATACATATTTTGTATTTATTTGAGTATTTATCCTGGCACTACAATTTTTACAAAATTATTTTATAGTACCAGTCAGGAATGTAAAAGTGAATTACAATAATAATAATAACAATGTAAATATCTAAATTAATTATGTGAAAATTACTTATTAAAAAAATTTAAAAGTAAAGTATCATACAAAGTAGAAAAGCCAATAGATTTCAATTAAATAAAACCTGATCCAACAAAAAGTTATAGGGTAGGTTATCTTTTATAATTATGTTATTATTCGCTATCATCACTTTCATTCGATGAGTCACTTGTGGAATAGTCATGAGCATCAGCAACACTACTGTAAAAGCTTGAAACAACTGGGGTATTTATTGACTCCTCAACATTATCGGGGGACAGTAAATTTAAGACTTCTGAAGTCAGACTTTTAAATGTTTTCTTATGTATCTCCCTAAACTGTTAACTAAAGGATCCGATGTTATAAGCAACATATTCATAAGATCTCTATTCATGGCTTCACGCGACTGCTTTTATGTGTTATCAACCCTGAATTGTGTCAAATCTTTGTTACGGGCTTCCTGTGCTTCCTCAGAAAGTTGACCAATAGGTAAAATTGCTGATTTTATAATATCAGTACTATGCACTAAGATTTTATGAACTGTAACAGGCATATTAAACCATGGATAGAGATCTATGTATAGTTTTTTAGTCTCGACCGCAAATTTTTCAAATCTTTTGATATTTATATTTACCCAGATGCTAATGCGCGAAGGAGTGTCGAATCTTTTGATGAGCGTTACATCCAATTCCGTAATCTCAGCACTAGCCTCAGTATTTTCGAAAAACCTACGAGCAGTGTTGCCGTCATTGGTATTGCCGAAACCTGGTTTTGGTTTATCTACTATCAATCGAAGTACACTTTTAAATTTATTCTGGATTTCGTTGGAACGTAGCTTTACACTCTCTTTATCTTCCTCATTCCTAAGCTGCCATTTTTTTACTTCGAGGCGATAACTTATGTGAAGCAAGCATTCAAAACATCTTATATATGCATGGAGAGTAGACAAATCAAAACCAAGATTATCTCGGTTAGGCGTAAAGTCCCGTAACTCATTATTCATATCTTTTGGAGTGGCACCACAAATATAACACTTTTGTGCGGCAGAAGTTTCAGTCAAAGCATTGCAAACTTTTCCGTCAATCATTGTTAGAAGCATATTGTGATTTACGGAAACTTCGTATTCTTCGAGCATGTACTTTGTTGGCCACAACGCATTTATCTCCTCTAAAAGTTTGTTTGTTTCAAAAACAATAAAATCTTTTGTTTCCCTAGAAAAAATAAATTTAAATGGATGACAATACATGACAGAAGAAGGTCGAGGATTCTGCCAAACAATGTTACCTTTTTCATCCTGTAATTGAAGAGGAACGAAAGAAAATATAAACAAAAACTCATCAGTGTCAGAACTGCATGTAAACTTTTGCTCATATGTGCTATGGCCAGAGCATTCATCGCAACCCTACTTGCTGATTAAAGTATACGTCAAGTTTGTAGGTAATAAACTAACAAAAACTTCTTGATTTGCTAAAACTAAACGCTCAACAGTTTTATCTAATACGGGCTGCACTTTAATTTACGCACGTGTTTCACCCACATCAATTTCATTTGGATAGCATTCTGCCTTAGCTTTTCTTAGACTATAAAATGATGGATAAACCTTATGGTCTGCCTTGATGCTCCACTTCCGAGTCGTTTTGTACCCATGAGTCGTCGACTTGTTATCTACGTAGTATGCTAAAGCTTCTACATTGCTCAAGCATCTTGCATCTGGCTCACATGTCATCTTTTTACCGGATATTTGAGTCGTTTCCTATGATTTTTGTATAATGTTAGCAACATTTCTGTTGCCGGACATACGCGTTGATACCTCTGCCGCATAAAGTAACTCACCAGGACTTCTAGATTGCAAGAGGTCACCCACTCGACGCTATTTGGTTTTTTCACTGCAGCTAACAAAGTCCTTCCTTCGTCTTCCGGGGTCGGGGTTACCTGAAGAAGTGGTTGGTTGGTCTGATGGCAACTTTGAATCCACCGTTATTGTAAATGTGAAGTCTGGACCCGAAAGCAACTCCGAGTTTTTTTCAAAAATCGCTCCTTATGGCTTCCAGAAGTGTTCCACTTTTGATCCAGCTTCGACGAATATGCCGATATTTGTAAGGATAAACTTTTTATCGAATACTCGGCTGCTTCGCTTAAATCGTACCTAAGTAAAACAAAACTCAATAATTCTTTATATCTAGTTTCCTTCGAATGTTGAACCCAAATGTCAAAAAGTTCCGTTCTTGGTACGGTTATAACTAAAGTGCTTTGTGTTGTTGATTTTCCGACAGGGTGAATAGTTGATGATTGTTTTGCTGCCATCTTAAGTGTCGTTGATCGTTCTGATTTGTTATCAGTTGTGCAGTATTTATATTACATTCAGGTATTGGCGTAGATGATACCAAATGCGGTTGTTTTGTGTAGCGTTCCTGTGTGGTTATACCTGCATTAGTATTGCTTTGTATGTACCTGTTTTTATGCCTTGGAGACTGGTGCGGTTGATTGTGGCAGGTTGAAGTTAGTGATCTTCGCCTTTTTGCTTTTGGTGTGCTCTTGTTGACCTTGCGCGTTTATTTTTGTGTGTTTTATGGCTACATGTTTGTTCCTGTACCTGGGAATTGGCTTTGCCGTTTGCAGATCAGCTTTAAAGGTTCAAATATCTCGTCGAAGCCGGTACGTACATACATCCTATTTTATAAGTAGAGATAACTATATCTAAAAAAAAGAAAAATTAAAAATAGATGTGCAAAGAATTCGCTATGGTTTTTTCTTTCGACTATTAGAGAATACTTGCGACTATAACATATGTAAAATTTAGCCCGGATGTCCTCGGATGTATGTAACCTTTTTGTCCCTAAATTCAAAAATATAGAGAAAAAATACCTTTTCTTCTTAATAACGGAATGTTAGTAATATTGAAAATACTCTAATTGCGAAATAATTACTATTAAAAAATTTTACTTACCTTCGAGCTTAGAATCCATCAAAAAAATTATATAAAAGTGTTCACTTAAAAGAAATATGAAACTTAATATTCAACAAGAATTTCGCAAATTAATCAATGCATTTTACGGCCACTCCTGCTTTCTTACTTCAATTACTCAATATATATGAGCAAAAATATCAACAAAAGCAAAAATCCCGTTATTTGGTTCGTTTTCTTTCATTTCTCATTACACTTTTCTTGGAATAAGAACTTTGTTTTTGTCCAGCTAGCTTGTTCTACACGAAACACTGTGCAATGGGCTGTTAAGGCCGTCTTATTTTCAGAATTACTGTTTCTAAGTTTAATATTTGATTTGTGAGCGGAAATCCTTGTCTTTAATTTTAATTTAGTTGTCCCTACATATACCTTCTCGCATACGTTGGATCCGTCGCCGTTGCATGGTATTCGGTACATCACGTCAGATTTCTCGTACTTTAAGATTCTATCCTTCGTATTGCTATAAATCTGCCTCAATGTATTATGATATGTAAAAGCTATTTGGTACTTCTCATTGTCATATAAATTCGAGCTCTTAATCCTCTCCGCTATTCCCTGTACATATGTCATTGTTTTGTATATTTTATCATTTGATGGTTTTGTCTTCTCTTCATTCGGATATCTGGCATAGAAATCCCGGACCAGTTTCTGTCTGTTCTAAAGTTTTTTGAATGATGTTAATGTTTTTTCTGTGATATATTTTATCGCTTATTGTTAGGACTCTATCTATAAAGTTTTTAGCCGTGTTTATTATTGTTTTTCTTTGTTGTTTCGAGTTGAAGTTCACCAGTCTACCGGAATATGTGGGCTTTCTGTACCAATCTATGGATATTTTATTGTTTTTTCTAATTACTAACGTATCCAAGTACGGCAGTTGTCCTTCTTTTTCCACCTCTATTGTGAACTTAATGGATTTTTTGTAGTTATTGAGCTCACTGAGCATTTTATCGATATCCTTTGTTTTTACGATCGCAAACAAGTCATCTACGTATTTGGTTAAAAGTCGTGGTTTACTTGTAGCGTCACTCTCAAATTTAGTAAGTAGTTCTTCCATGACAATGCCCGCTATGACTGGGGAAGCTGGTGTTCCCATCGGCATTCCTGTACGCTGTTCATATACCTTTTCGTTGTATTTAAAGTATCTGTTTTCCTTTATGCAAAATTTAACAATAGTGAGAAACAGTTCCTTGTTCAACGTCGTGTATTCTTTTATATGATCCCATTTTGTAGATATGGTTCCGATGGCCACATCAACAGGAATGCTTGGGAACAGTGATACCACATCGAAGGACACTAAACTTTCATCATCACTTATATATGTGTCTTTGACTCTATTTTTGAGTTCGGTGGAGTGCTTTACGTTATATTTCGATGAATTTGTTAAATTTTGAAATATATTGACCAAATATTTACAAAGGTTGTAAGACGGAGAGCTAATAGATGAGCAAATAGGTCGGAGTGGTATGTCTTCTTTATGTATTTTTGGTAATCCATAGATTCTCGGTGGGTAGGCATTGGTACAGAAAGCCCACATCTTCCGGTAGACTGGTGAAATTCAACTCGAAACACCAAAGAAAAACAATAATATACACGGCTAAAAACTTTATAGATAGAGTCCCAACAATAAGCGATAAAATATATCATAGAAAAAACATTAAGTTTATTCAAAAAACTTTAGAACAGAATGAGTTCCCTCTTAACTTAATTAATAAACTGGTCCGGGATTTCCATGCCAGATATCCTAATGAAGAGAAGACAAAACCATCAAATGATAAAATATACAAAACAAACACATATGTACAGGGAACAGCGGAGAGGATTAAGAGCTCGAATTTATATGGCAATGAGAAGTGCCAAATAGCTTTTACATATCATAATACATTGAGGCAGATTTATAGCAATACGAAGGAAAGAATCTTAAAATACGAGAAATCTGACGTGGTTTACCGAACACCAGGGATGCACCTTAACGATAAGCTAATCGTTTATCAAAAAATTTCCACCGTTTCCGTTGATACACTTCGAAATATTATCGATAAAGAAACTATCAAGATAAATTTCATCTCGTTTTTAACCGAAACGAAAAGCTTTCGTTAACGTTAAAAACGTCTACAAAAACGTGATACTTTATGTTTGAATTGTGCTGGCAACGCTATAGCCATTGTGAAGCCGTAAGGTGGTAACAGCGAGCGGACATACACACAAACTCCATGTGATTTGTTTGTGTAATTCGTTGGTGGTAATGTTAAAAATACTCTGAGAAATGTTCGTACTGTCAAAATTCATGAGAAAAGTTGCAATCAGCTTGGCTAATGCTTTCACCTTTAATGACTCCGCCATCAATCAGCTTTGCCAGCATAGTTTGAAATTAATAATCAAAATAAACGATTTGATTTCGTTTTGATATGGCAGAAAACGAAACAAAATCATTTCGTTAATTTGACGTTCTTAACGTTAATAAACGAAACGAAATGAATTTGTTTCGTTTATTAACGTTAATTATCGTAACGAAATGATATCGTTTCGTTGGTTAAGCATGCCTGCCGAATACCATGCAACGGCGACGGATACAACATATGCGAGAAGGTATATGTAGGGACACCTAAATTAAAATTAAAGACAGGGATTTCCGCTCACAAATCAAATATTAAACTTAGAAACAGTAATTATGAAAATAAGACGGCCTTAACAGCCCATTGTAAGGATACAGGGAACTGTCCAGATTTTGAAAATGTCGTTATACTGGACAAAGAGAAAAATTAAAATAAAAGATATTTTTTGGAAATGTTAAATATTACGAACACCCCTAATGACAAGAAAATTAATTTCAAAAATGATACAGATTTATGTGCTCATGTTTATAGGAATTTGGTTCCCAAACAACAACAGCGCTCATCGAAATCAGCAGCACCCAACAATGTTCCCGCTAATAACCAATGAATATACATACATACGTACATGTGTATACAAATATTTCTGTTCTTATTGTCAGTTGTTCCCTGCATTGTTGTTAGTACATATTTTTGTTTACAATTGCGTATTTTAAATTGTTTACTTTTACTTGTTTAAGCTCTCTTATTATTTTGTTTTCGAATATATGATCATTCGATCAAACATAATCATATGTGTAAGTTGTGTTTAGTGTTAAATTTATATACCTATATGCAAGAAATATTTTGATAACCAATTGTACCTGTTTTTTCTGTTTTCTTCTGTTTTGTGTTTCCTAGTCCTGATTATGGTTTTAGAATAGAACCGCAATATCGACGAATATATGTGTGTTGTGTGAATTGTGTTTTATTTTTTCAATAGACCTTGAGCTCATTAAAGACTTCAAAAAGACTTATTAAAACTTTATGGCATGGAGCAATGCCGAGGGGCTTCTCCGCCACTAGATCCTGGTTTCACAATTAAATGTTATATTGATAAGTGCGAGAGAGTAGATATTACAAAATACCAATCCCTTATCGGCATGTAGATGTATCTGGCTGTAACAGCTAGACCAGATATTCTAAATTCGGTTAGCAAGTTGGCACAACGCAACCAAGAACCTCATATTGAGCACGAGAAAGCGGCAAAGCATATTCTAAGGTACCTTTCAGTAACTAAAAACTTAAAGCTTCATTTCAGAAAGACTGGAGGTTTCGTTGACGCAGATTGGGGTAGTAGTGTAGAGGACAGGAGGTCATATACTGGTTATGTTTTCAAACTAGCAGGGTGTTCATTTTCTTGGGAGAGCAAAAAACAAACTACAGTTGCATTAATTAGCACAGAAGCGGAATATATGGCGCTTTCAGCAGCTGCGCAGGAGGCTGTGTATTTCAAAAAATTACTATGCGAAGTGAATTCTTACAGAGGCGAAGGACCATTTACAATGTATGGCGATAATTTGAGTTCACATCATTTGGCAAAGAATCCGGTTTATCATAATCGGAGCTAACATATTGATATTAGGTTTCTCTACATAAGAGAAGTAGTTAAGAGTGATATTGTGAATTTAAAATATTTGAGTACAGATAATATGCCAGCTGATATAATGACCAAGAACCTTTGTAAAACGAAACATATTAAATTAATAGATTTACTTGGAATGAAAAATGATTGAAAATATAAAAACGTAATTGTTGTTGAGGAGAAGTGTTGAAAACCTACTGTAGTTGAGAACTACACATATGATATTTAAGTTTTCTCTTTCAACAACAATACCTTTGCGTTTCATGTATTTGAAAAATTTTCTGAAGTATTTAATGTAGTTTTTTCTACCTTGAATAAATCAACGAATTGTTAAGACGTATAAACGTTTAATTCAAGTCTTTTATTTTACATCGGGCTTCCTGCAGAAATAAAGTTTCAACATATATATTGTTGTGCGAAAAAATCATAGAGATCGGTGATATATATAATATATATGTAAGTCGGGTGAGGAGGCACTGTGACAGCACGCATATACCAACACATATGGCAGCGCAAATGTAAAACACTCAAGGCGAAGAACGAGCGCACAGCCTGAGTAAATTAGCTCGGAGAAAATCTAATAGCGAGCGGACAAGTGAGTCGTAATCAGCCGTCGACCAAAGCAGCCGTCGTTACTATAATTATTCGCTGTACCAACCTACTTTAATTGTAATCCACTTTAAACCATAACTTTAATTGTACTTATTTTTGAATACTCAACTTTGAATTGAATAATAAACGTTATTAATTGCATAACTTTACATATATATGATGTTATATATAGTATATATATATAATATATATATATATATTTTTTTTGCAATTTCTGCCCCATTTTTACAGCTAGAAGCTTCAAATTTCACCAAATGCTTACGTGTATAGCACATATTGTTGTCTGAAAAATCATAGAGATCGGTGGTATACATAGTATATATCTCATACAACCGATTGTCAGATAAGAAACTTTGCGCAATTTCTGCCCCATTTTAACAGCTAGGAGCTTCAAGTTTCACCAAATGCTTACGTATATAGCATACATATATTGTTGTCTGAAAAAATCATAGAGATCGGTGGTATATATATTATATACCCCATATAAACTGTCATTTTGGCCCCTTTTTTACGGCTAGAAGCTTCAAAATTCATCAAATTTCATCAAATACTTACGTTTACGTCATATAGTTTTGAAATATGTGATTCGTAGTCATAGTTTTTACATGTAGACCACAAAAAACGTGAAGCTTTGCATCCTCAAACAAAGTACCTACCTATTTTTATACTCAGTTGAGCAGAGCTCACAGAGTATATTAACTTTGATTGAATAACAGTTGGTTATACAGGTATAAAGGAATCGAGAAAGATATAGACTTCCATATATCAAAATCATCAGTATCGAAAAAAAATTTGATTGAGCCATGACCCTCCGTCCGTCCGTTAACACGATAACTTGAGTAAATTTTGAGGTATCTTGGTGAAATTTGGTATGTACGTTCCTGGGCACTCATCTCAGATCGCTTTTTAAAATGAACGATATCAGACTATAACCACGCCCACTTTTTCGATATCTAACATTTCGAAAAACCGAAAAAGTGCGATAATTCATTACCAAAGATGGATAAAGCGATGAAACTTGGTAAGTGCGTTGATCCTGTGACGCAAAATGGAAAATTAGAAAAATTTTGGACAATGGGCGTGGCACCGCCCACTTTTAAAAGAAGGTAATTTAAAAGTTTTGTAATTTGGCAGTCGTTGAAGATATCATGATGAAATTTGGCAAGAACGCTACTCCTATTACTGTTTATATGCTTAATAAAAATTTGCAAAATCGGAGAACGACCACGCCCACTTTTAAAAAAAAATTTTTTTAAAGTCAAATTTTAACAAAAAATTTAATATCTTTACAGTATATAAGTAAATTATGTCAACATTCAACTCCAGTAATGATATGGTGTAACAAAATACAAAAATAAAAGAATATTTCAAAATGGGCGTGGCTCCGCCCTTTTTCTTCTAATTTGTCTAGGATACTTTTAATGCCATAAGTCGAACAAAAATTTACCAATCCTTGTAAAATTTGGTAGGGGCTTAGATTCTAGGACGATAACTGTTTTTTGTGAAAAAGGGCGAAATCGGTTGAAGCCACGCCCAGTTTTTATACACAGTCCACCGTCTGTCCTTCCGCTCGGCCGCTAACACGATAACTTGAGCAAAAATCGATATATCTTTACTAAACTCAGTTCACGTATTGTGTTGGTATAAAAAATGGCCGAAATCCGACTATGACCACGCCCACTTTCTCTATATCGAAAATTGCGAAAAATGAAAAAAATGCCATAATTCTATACCAAATACGAAAGAAGGGATGAAACATGGTAATTGTATTGGTCTATTGACGCAAACTATAACTTAAGAAATAAACTTGGTAAAATGGGTGTGACACCTACCATATTAAGTAGAATAAAATGAAAAATTTCTGCAGGGCGAAATAAAAAGCCCTTGGAATCTTGGCAGGAATACTATTCGTGGTATTACATTTATAAATAAATTAGCAGTACCCGACAGATGATGTTTTAGGTCACCCTGGTCCACATTTTGGTCAATATCTCGAAAACGCCTTCAGATATACAACTACCACCACTCCCTTTTAAAACCCTCATTAATACCTTTAATTTGATAGCCATATCGTACAAACACATTATGGCGATATCTCGAAAAGGCGTCCACCTATAGAACTAAGGCCCACTCTCTTTTAAAATACTCATTAACAACTTTCTTTTGATACCCATATCGTACCAACAAATTCTAGAGTCACCCCTGGTCCACTTTTATGGTGATATCTCGAAAAGGCGTCCACCTATAGAACTAAAGCCCACTCCCTTTTAAAATACTCATTAACACCTTTCGTTTGATACCAATATTGTACTCTTTAATACCTTCTATTTGATACACATGTCATACAAACGCATTCCAAGGTTACCCTGTTCATTTTCCTGCATGGTGATTTTCCCTTATTTTGTCTCCATAGCTCTCAGCTTAGTATGTAATGTTCGCTTACACCCGAACTTAGCCTTCCTTACTTGTTTATTTTACATTTATCTTAAAAATCGTTCAGATATGCTCAAATTAGCATATATTGATGTCTGAAAAAATCATAGAGACTGGTGGTATATATAGTATAAATTAGCAACGCTTTTCTTCTCACGCCCAAAATTGCTGATGATAAGTCTACCATTGAAAGTGTGATCTGATACTTCCTATCGCTGGCTACTAGAACTAACTTTACAACATTATTCTCACGCCTAAACTGCTGGCGATATGTCTACCATTGGGCGCGTGACCCAACACTCCACATAGCTTGCTATAAGCTTTAACTTTAGCAACAACAATATTGACTAAACTCGAAACTCACTTCCGTTCACTTCAACGCGCAGCAATAAGAATTCTCAAGCACCAAACTACAGCAACAGTGGCAACAACAATATCGGCTAACATCAGCGGCTAAGCGCAAGCAGTTAGGTTAAGTTAGAGCTAAGTTATATTGTTAGAATTAATTCATTCTATAAAGAATCGTAATAAAGAGCACATGGCTCAATATAATAAGTCTCACGTGTTTTATTTACTGGCGCCCAACAAGGATTCACCAAATTTTACCTCAACCGGGATTTAACTAATCAAAACAAGGAAGTATCCGATAATGATCTGGCTGCTAATAATTATATTGTAAGAACAAAATTTGTGAATATTGCTAGTGTTCTTTTAAATGTATTGATTTGTAGTGAAAAATTTAAAAATAAATTAGGAGAAGTGATACAAAAAACAATTGCATACGAAAACAATTATAAAATCAATATTTGAAAATTTTAGTGAACGCATTTCCTTTTATTAAACGCAAAATTTTAATTAAATTTACCATCGATTCGCTCTAGCGTACTATAATTTACCTGAAAAGCTTTCGACCCTGCCTTGCTGTTTCTTTTTTGTTTTTGTTTTTGTGGTAAACTCTCATAGCCCTATAATGGATGCTGAAGCATTTCAAGCAGCTATCGCGGAGCTCTTGAAAAATAATAATGCGCCATATGACGCAAAAATTTACGAGTTAACAAAAAAAATTGAAAAGCTCGAAACGGGCCCAAAAATAGAAACTTATTCGGAGGTAAATATGGAAAATTCATTTCCAACGACTTTAGAGGCGGTAAAAAACCTGCCAGAATTCAAAGGTGATAGATTAGCATACCCTTCATGGAGACGATTAGCGTTTTATATGGACAAAGTGTGTAAAAGATCAACAATCTATGTCCAAGCCCTCCTTATAATTAGAACAAAGGTGACTGGCCAAGCCGACAAGGTTCTATGCGAATATAATACTGTCCTCAATTTAGACGCCATAGTGGTGAAGCTAGACCACGCATATGCAGATAGAAGGCCGTTACACGTACTGGAACAACAGCTTAGTATCATGAGGCAAGGAAAGTTGAGTATTAGTGAATATTATGATAGAATTGAAAAACAATTTACACTGTTATCGTCGAAGATAATGATGGAAAACGAAAGTCAGGAAATAATAGATGTTTTGCTCGAAAAATATAGATCCGACGCTCTTCGGACTTTTGTATCAGGTGTACAACCCTCAATAGGTAATTTTATTTACTCAAAATGTCCGCGACATGCCCACTGCGCTTGCGATGGCTCATGAAATAGAGAGCAACCGGTGGAGATACCAGTTTGCTAACTCCTTCGAAGAATTCACCTACAGGCACCCACAAAAAAACCCTTATTACAAACAGGCCTCCAGGGGAGAAAATAGAAGTCCCGAGGGACCTGTTCCAATGGATGTAGATCCATCGCTATCTCAGTACAAAAGAAATGTGCGAACAAACGACTTTAACCAATATCCTCGAAATCCCTCCCAACAGAGTAAAGGTCGAACCGCCGGTACAAGTGCGGGAAAGAATAAGGGGCCCCCGGATCATGTTCAAAAAAGAAGACTTGAGAGCTCGGGTAAATCGAACAACGCGCTTCCTCATAAAGTACAAAAGATAAATACCATTTCCGAGGAATCGGAGGAAGAAGAGTTTGACGGCGTGGAAAATTTTTTAGAGTAGGAGCCTCTTCCTTCCCTTATATAGAGAAGAGGCTGAACAATAAAACTGTTCTGAAAATTCTTTTGGATACCGGCACTTCTAAAAATTACATAAATAATCTTTCAGTATTGAAAAACATTCAACAGGTATAAAAACCTTTTAGAATTAAAACTGTCTCCGGGTCACAAATTATAACAAGGACACATTTCTGAATTCTTTATTTTGTCTGGCCTGACTTCGTTTGATGCCATAGTGGGCTACGATTTTCTAAAAAACATAGGTGCAAAAATTGATACGACGAGTGACACGCTGAAATATTTAGAGGGATCTGAAAACAAAAAAGTTTAAATGTAGAGATGTGTCGCATTTATTTGCTGATTCTGAGAATGTACTCTCTGAGGTTTTACCTGAATTCGAAGA